>NC_056739.1:919956087-919963587 GCF_019279795.1 Protopterus annectens
GTACTAGGTAACCTATCTACCACAGGAGGAGTGGTTTCTGGCCGAGAAATGATAGTTTATTGGCCGTTTAGGAAGCTTTTCCATCTCTTTCAACCTTCTGATTTAAAAGCCTGTGTTTGCACTTGTTTCCCGTTTTTCCTGTTACTAGTCTAGTCCAGGTACAGATTTGCTGTATCCAGGACTCTTTGTAAGCTTCTGAGCCCCCCAAGCCTTTCCGTGTTGGTGGGAAGCCTTCTAGCTTATTATTGGGAGTGGTAGCCTATCTACCACAAGATGAGTGGTTCCTGGCCCAGAAATTGTACCTACTGGCTGTTTGAGCAGTTTTTTTCCATCTCTTTCAACTTTCTGGCTTGAAAGCCGCACTTGTGCTCGTTTCCCGCCTTTCCTATAACTAGCCTAGTCCGGTTACAGAGTTGCTGTATCCAGGATTGTTAGTAAGCTTCTGAGTCCCCAAGCCTTTATGTGTTGGAGGAAAGCCTTCTAGCTTATCAGTGGGAGTGGTAAGCACTAGGTAGCCTATCCTCCATGGGAAGAGTGAGTTTTGACCCAGAAATTGTAGTTTATTTGGCCGTTTGGGCAGTTTTCCATCTCTTTCAACTTACTGGCTTAAAAGCCTAAGTTTGTACTTGTTCCTACCTTTCCTGTAACTAGTCTAGTCCAGGTACAGATTTGCTGTATTCCAGGACTTCTTGTAAGCTTCTGAGCCCCCCCAAGCCTTTCTGTGTTGGAGGGAAGCCTTCTAGCTTATCAGTGGGAGTGGTAAGCATTAGGCTACCTATCTACCACAAGAGGAGTGGTTCCTGGCCCAGAAATTGTAGCTATTGGCCGTATGGGCAGTTTTTTTTCCATCTCTTTCAACGTTCTGGTTTAAAAGCCACACTTGCGCTTGTTTCCCGCCTTTTCTGTAACTAGCCTAGTCCAGACAGAGAGTTGCTGTATCCAGGACTGGTTGTACGCTTCTGAGCCCCACAAGCCTTTCTGTGTTGGAGAAAAGCCTTCTAGCTTATCAGTGGGAGTGGTAAGCAGTAAGTAGCCTGTCTACCACGAGAGGAGAGGTTCTTGGCCCAGAAATTGTAGTTTATTGACCATTTGGACAGTTTGTCCGTCTCTTTCAACTGTCTGGTTTAAAAGATCACATCTGCGCTTGTTTCCCATCTTTCCTGTAACTAACCTACTGGGTAGCACTAGAAAGCCTTAAACTGATACAAGCCTTCTAGCTTAGAAGAGAGACTTTGAAGCGATTAAGTATCAGTTTTCTGTACTTTCTTACTGTACTTAACTGTTTTCTGCCTAAACGCAGACTTTCCAGTGTTTACTGTGATTTAAAACCTTGTTTTTTTCACCTATTGTACTTATTTGACTGCCTGCACTTTTAAAAAGTTTTTTGTTTAAATAATTTGTTTAACTGTTGTAGGCTATACACTAAAGTGCCTTTTCTGATCGTTTGTAGTCATTTAAAGCTGTTTTAAGTGTATGTTTTACTGTTTTTGCCTTATCTTTAAAAAAAGACAAAAAAATTCCTTGTTTCCCACCTTTCCAAGCTAGTATAGTCCAGTTTTCAGGCTAGTGCTGAAATCAGGGCTGTGATACTAGTTTCTGAGTTGCCCATACCTTACTTGGATAGAAAGAAGTTTTTCTGTTCACCTGTGAGAGAGGGGAGCTTTGCGCAACCTATCTGTCCCTGGAGGAGTGGTTCCAGCCCAGAAGTTAGTAGTTTATTGGCCATTTTGGGATAATTTCTACCTCTTTCATTTCCCTATATAAAAACCGTGTTTGCACGGTTTTGCGCACCGGGCAGTGCCGGTTAGCTACGGTTAAATTATTCCCAGCTCCACTAAGTCTCCTCTTCAGTTTTTCCCTTGAAACTAGTCTAACACTCAATCTAAGCACTCAAAAAGCATCTTACAGCCCAGCACTTGCTCAGACCTAAGAGCAAGCACTAATATACCCTGACACTGATTGTCCAGCAGGGCAAGGCTCTTTATTCACCCCTCACCAACCAAGCAACTAAGCAGCTGACCCTACAATTCAGGCATGACCAAAGAGCAACTTCAAGTGCACTCTCCAGTCCAGCTGGTGAAGCTGGGTATTCAGATAAAATGATGCAACTGCCTCATGTACGCAGACAACCCTCTCCTCCTACCACAAAAAGTACAGTTTTGTACCTACCATAAATGTAGATGTTCGACTGTTCACCCTGCTGCAGTCATCACACTTGGGTTATCCTGCCGTCAGGCGGTCCTGCAGTCGGCCCGAGTTCCAAATTCTTGGTCCGGCGTCGGTTGCTGTTGCTTCTTAAAAAAATACATATAAAAATAAAACAATACCTTCAGTCACAAGCAAATACACCACAGAGGTTGTATAGGATAGAAAGGTATAGATAAGTCCAGCTAGTTCATAGGGGATGGAGGGAGGGTAACCTGGACTGCAGCAGGGTGAACTCTCGAACATCTACATTTATAGTAGGTGCAAAACTGTACTATGTTCATCGTGTTACCCTGCTGCAGTCATCACACTTTTTGTTGAATCCCAAAGCTAAGCATGGGTGGTAGAGTTAAACAGGGTTAGAAGAAGCTAGTAGGCCCTGCAAAACTGCAGTGGCAAAAAACAGCTCTAGTCTTAGAATAAAGGGGTAAGTGATGGTGTTTAGTGAAGGTGTGCACTGAACTCCAATTTGCAGCTTCCAGAATATCCTTGGTTGGCACTCCCCTGAGAAAGGCTGCTGATGTAGCTGTAGCCTTGCTGGAGTGGGACCTAATGATAGCAGGTATCGGTTTCCCATGATGCGTGTAGCAGAAACGTATGCAATGTCCTATCCATTTAGAAATGGTCTGTTTTGAGATAGATTTTCCTTGTGATCCTGCAGCGTAGGCTACAAAGAGCTGGTCAGACTTTCTGAAAGCCTTAGTTTTATCCAAGTAGTAACGTAATTGCCTGTGAATGTCCAAAGAGTGCAGGAGTCTTTCTCCTTTGTTCTGGGGATTTGGGAAAAAGGTGGGCAAATGAATGGATTGGTTTAGGGCCACACTGGATACCACCTTTGGCATAAAGGAAGGCTTAGTTCGTAGAGAGACTCTGTCTTGATGAAAAATGAGGAAAACCTCCACTGCCATTAGTGCCTGTAGCTCTGAGACTCTTCTAGCTGAGGTTATTGCTGTAGCAGGGCAGTTTTCCAAGAAAGAAATTTTAAATCAGCTGAAAATGCTGGTTCAAAAGGGCGGCAGTGTAAGCTTTTCCAGAACAAAGTTGAGATCCCAAGTAGGTGTTGGTGCTCTCCTGGGCGGTCTTATGTTCTTAGCCCCTCTGAGGTACTGTCTTAGGAGTGGATGTGAGAATAAAGGAGGATCCGTGTTGTAATGAACTGAAATTGTTGAGGCATGGATCTTAATAGATGAAAAGGAAAGTCCTTTGTGCAACATCTCAGTTAAATATTGTAGAATCTGAGGAATGTTTGGATCAAGGGGATTTTGGCCTTTAGCCTGGTTCCAGACGCAAAACCTTTTCCATTTGTCTGAATAGGTTTTTCTGGTGCTGGGCCTCCTGGCCTCCAGAATGACATCCATAACAGCTTTGGATAGAGGAGTTGGCTGGTTGTTTAGGTAATTTGCCATGCAACCAGGTTTAAAGTCTTGAGCTGGCTATGTAGAATCTGATTGTCTCACTGGGTGAGCAGGTGAGGAATTTGTGGTAAAATCCATGGTGGGCCGTGGGCCATGTTCCTTAGAATTGGATACCAATGCTGGCGTGGCCAGTCTGGTGCAATGAGTATCATTTGTGGCCTCTCTAATCTGACTTTCAGCAGTACCTTTGCTAGAAGAGGCAGTGGAGGAAAGGCATACACTGTTAATGTTCTCCAACTGAATGAGAGGGCCTCCACTTTCCAAGCTTGTGGATGGAATGTCCTTGTGCAAAATTTTTGAAGTTGATAGTTTTGGGGGCTGGCAAACAGATCTATGTGTGGGCATCCCCATTTCTGAGCTATCATTGCAAATACTTGTGGATCTAGTTTCCACTCGTGTGGGTCCATGATGTTTCTGCTTAGGTCGTCTGCCAAAGTGTTTTTCTTTCCTGGCAGAAATTGTGCTTGTAATTGAACCTGGTAAGACAGTGCTGTGTTCCACAAGGTCATTGCTTGCCTGCATAGAGGGTAGGAATGTGTACCCCCTTGCTTATTTATGTACCACATTACTGTGGTATTGTCCTTCTTTATTATTAGTTGTCCTGAGTGTAAGAGGTCCTCGAAAGCTGTTAGGGCATTCTGTACTGCTAGCATTTCTTTTTGATTGATATGCAGATGACTTTGATCTGTAGTCCATTTGCCCTGAATGCACTGTCCTGCCATGTGTGCTCCCCAGGCATAGTCCGATGCATCTGTTGTCATAGTTTGCCTGGCTGTGGGTAAGGTGAAAGGCTGACCCTTGTTGAGGTGACATGCCTGTGCCCACCATAGAAACTCCTGCTGAAGGCAGGGAATGAGTGTTATCATTGCTTCCAAGTTGTGGCTGTGTTTCGTCCATACGCTTTTCAGGTACCATTGTAATTTCATCATATGCAGTTTTGCAAATGGTATTAGTAGTATGCAAGATGCCATGAATCACAAGGCCTGCAGAATTTTTCTTGCAGGGAGTTGGGTCTTTGTTGCCATTATTTTGAAATATTGAGTCAGCTGTTGTTGCTTGTCTGGCGTGAGATAAGCCGTCTGGGCCGTTGTATTCAAGCTGGCACCCAGGAATATTATGTTTTGTGAGGGCACTAGTTTTGATTTCTTTTCGTTTACTGTGTACCCTAGGCAACTTAAGTGTTTGACAAATGCCAGATGCTTTAAAAGAATGTCCTAGCTTTCTGCTTGAATAAGGCAGTCGTCCAGGTATGGGTATATTTGAATACCTCTTTGTCTGCAGTATGCAATTACGGGTGCCAGGAATTTTGTGAAGACCCTGGGTGCAGTAGATAAGCCAAAGGGCAGTGCAGAGAATTGGTAGTGTGTTGAACCTGCAATGAAGCGGAGGTATCTTCTGCAATTTTGTCTGATAGGGACATGCAGGTATGCCTCCTTGAGGTCCAACGTTACTAGCCAAGCATTCTTGCCCAACATGAGAAGAAGCTGCTGTAGTGTTAGCATCTTGAATTTTGGTACTTGCAGACAGGTGTTCAGAATTGAAAGATCCAGAATGGGTCTCCATGATTTGTCTTTTCATGGGACTAGAAAGAGTCTTGAGTAAAATCCTTGTCCTTGCTCCTGTGTAGGTACCTGTTGAATGGCTCTCATGTCCATGAGAGCTGTAATTTGTTTTTGTGCCTTTGCCTATTGATTTGGTGGCAAGTTTGGCATTCCTTTTTTCCTTGGCAAGGTTTGAAAGTGGAATCTGTATCCTTGTGAGACAATGTTTAGGACCCATTTGTCTTTTGTGATGATGTGCCAGTTGTCTGTAAAAAATGCTAATTTTCCTCCCAAGGGAGCTGCCAGGAGAGATTTGCTTGGTAGTTTGAGGATTGAGTCATTGTGTTTGTCTTCTGCTAGCTTGGGGCCTGTCTTCTCCTCCTTTCTGGGTAGCAGTACCCCATTGGCGAGGTTAGTAAGGGCCTTGTGACTGACCTCTGCCCCTTGGGCATCTGTATTTGCCCCTCTGTGATCTGTCAGAAGCTGGAAAGGACCAGTTTTTTGTTGGCCAATTTCTGCTGAAACGAGGGGGTTGTACCTGTAAGAAATCCTTGACCGTCTGCATAGACTTTGCCTTATCCTCCATTTTCTTTAAGACCTCTTCTGCTTTGACACCAAATAATACATCCTGCTGTAAAGGTGCATCCAATAATTTTGCTTTAACATGATCAGGCAAGGTTTGTTCTTTTAACCAAGCATGTCTACGTATGACAGACCCAGTAACAGCTGCTCTACAGGAAGCTTCCAATGAATCAAATCCACATTGTAAAGTATGTTTGCCCACCTGTTCAGCTGCATGCAACAGATCCTGCATTTCCTTAAATTCAGACTGTTCAGAATGTGTGCTCATTTTTTGTTTTAATTGAGACATTAGAATTGCTGATATTTCAGCATGTGAAACTGACAATTTAATGCTCTCATAGCCAGAGTTGCTGAGGTGTATATTTTCTTTCCCCATCTATCTAGGGCTCTGGAATCCCTTTCAGAGGGCACAGGATTTTTAGCCATAGAAGCTTTAGCCCCCTTGGGACCCTGGGAAATTGTTTCTGGGTCAGCCACAGGGCTTTTATAAAGGAATTTGTGTGAGTCAGGTACTCTGTAGTATCTGTCTGGTTTGGTTGAAGCAGGAGGTAGAGAGTCTGGATTTAGACTAGACTCCAAGTAATCATCATCCACAATATCTAAAACTGGAGGGATAGCAAGTGGTCTGTGCTGGGGTAGTAAAAGGAACTCTCGGAGCCTTTTCTTAGAATCAGAGTAGTCCTGGCCTTCCCAGTGGAAATGTTCCCTCATGGTATGTAAAGTTTCCCCAAAGGAGTAGTCTTCCGGGGGAGATGCTAAGGGGATAGAGTCTTCAGCATCAGAGTCTTCATAAGGGGGAAAAGTGTAATCCTGTTCCTCAGAAGAATCTGAGGAAATTGAAACCTGGTCAGAGGAAACATAATCCTCCTCTTGTCTTGGTCTTTTATCTGGAGAGGGATGGGAACCCCTGATTAGGGTAATCAAATCTTCAGCCATCTTAAGCATCTGTTTCTTAGGCATGGGGCTTTGAACTGTAGACTGATGCACAGTCTTTTTTGGTTTTAATGGAGTTTTAAGCTTAGTATAAGACTTAACGGTGAGTGTAGTCGGTCTGAAGACCCCTTCTGCAACCGAAGGTGTTTCCACTGCACCGGTGGGTCTCTTTCTGCTCCGGTGTCAGAAGGGCTTAATGAAGATGGCTGCGTCAGCCTAGTACACTCAGCTTGAGAATCCGCAGCTGTCTGGGGTTCCAATTATGCGGTCGTCCGGGGCTGCGTAGGCGCCTCACTGAAAACCAGAGAACCGGTGACAGACCCAGCAGAGGCCTCAGAGTCTGGCTTGTTCCTAGGCTGCCTGTCCTTATCCTTGCATTTTTTATGCATGCCGGACGTCGGCTGCTCCAACGGCATGATATAATTAAATTTCCTACCAAAGCAATGCTGTGTGAAGTCAAAACGGTGTTTGATAGTTCGTTTATTAAACCTAGCACAAAACCGACAACCTGTGACGTTGTGGTCTGGGCCTAGGCAAGGAATACAATAAGAATGGAAGTCCTTATGAGGTATTTGCTTCCCACAAGAAATGCAATTATTAACTTTTTCTGACATCGGTCTGAGGCAAGAAAAGGTTCCCTAATGGGGTACTTAGCTTTATTGAAGACTTCGGACTGAAATTCGATTTCTCGAAAATCTCAGGTGTTGGCCGACCGGCACTTGCGAACTGATTCTGCTTCGAGCACTGCGCGGCAAGAAAGACTGAAGAAAATGGCGTCAGATGCATTTTATATACCCCTGGCGAAGGGAAGAAGCGACAGCAAC
>NC_056739.1:919968587-920018587 GCF_019279795.1 Protopterus annectens
CAATGATCAAAAACATTTAGCAAAGCAATGGAACGGGAAAATATTAAACATAACAGGCACAACCTGGCTGATATTTTAAAACGCATTTCCCTGAAAGTTAATCGCACTCATCAGAATAAATACTTCAAAGTGAAGCTTTTGGTTTAGTATCACTTTTTTTTTTAAAATAAAGCCCCATTTATTAAGCATTTTATGTGGGTGTCAGCATACTTTATTTTGCAGTCAAACATTTAACTGCTTACTTTACTGATACTGATTAATTATTCCTTTTTAAAGTAAAACTAAAATCAGCATAGATGACTGAGCAACAGCCACAAGAACTAAATGGTGGGCCGCTGGGTGGCAGGTGCAATGTATTCATTTGTTTACCAAAATACAACAAACGTAAACAGAATACTTGTGAACAAAGAGTAAAACATATTATCAGAAGAGAAATCAGTGTATCTGAACTTCAGAGAGATTTAACTCTGAAACAGAATAACTAAAAGTGGTTTAAACTAGGGTTCAAGGGAAGGAAGGTATACAGCATGGAATAGCACTGCATATAACCTCGGTGGACTATACAGAGATCAAACACTTTCCTTGTGAGAGCTTGCTTCAGCTATTATGTTTATGGGGAACGGGGGTGAGCATTTAAGCACAACACAAAACAGCTGATAATATGATACTGTTCACCGTTAATTTTGTACCCAATATATTAGTACTTTGTTGTTGTTCGGTTTTTGTTTATGTACATTGAAAAATTCAAAATAAAAAATTTTGGAAAAAAATAAATCAGCTGATAATATGACTGCAAACTCAACATACATCCAAGGGAGGTCTTGGACTGCATAAACCACTGATTTGGTGATAAAGGAAGGCATCTAACATGAAAAACAGACCTGAGCTGCTGGACATAAAACCTAAAATTGTGAATATCCTAACAGGTACAGCACAAGAACAAGAAGAAACTGAAGATCTAACACAATGTTAAAAAACGAGTGACTTCAACCAGCCTGGAACAAATGGATAATGAGGCAAACATTATCCTTATGATGACCAACTGGACAGACGAGGAAAAACAAGCAGGTTTTGTTACAAACTTGATAAAAAATGTCCCCTGACTTACGAAGTGAGTTTTTACTCAAGATAATCCTTGACTAATTATAATCCATGAAAATATCTATATGGCACTTGTCTAGAATTATACTGGTTTTCACCTGTGCTAAAATTAACTGTAGGAAGATGGAAACATTTGCGTCAAGCCCCAGGACACAAAGCGGAGAAAATGAAGAAAAGGGCAGTTAGCTACGAAATTTTTGGAAGTGTTTTTTAACACTGAGGGACTGCACTGCAGCATCTGGTGGGTCAAGTACAGTGATGCATTTTGCCAGAGTCTACCAGTATTTACTTTGGTCATTGTTTCAATAAAAAGCCGCATAAACTTTTTTTGAAACCACGGACCAAATAAATTTAGCATTTTTGCCTGGTGATGTCATGTCAGACAGGGCTCCATAGGCTTTAATAGACATGTGTCTGCTGAAGTGCAGTTATCGTCTGCTAAAGTCTATTGCTGTATGATACGTTTTTGCCTAGTTGATGTTATTGAAGTTAAATGTTCACCCTTACTTCTCACTAGCATCAGCATTGGAAAAACAAATTTTGAAAGGCTTCTGCTTTTTCCATTTTGGAGTTTAAAAAAATGGCCGTTAGAATGACGATCGTAATCGGTGCTTCATTCAGCAGATACACTGGTGCAAAAGGTAAGTCACAGTAGTGTGACAAAACACCAACACAAATTAGCTTAATTTTCAGTATCTACCTTACAGAACGATGAAGCCACGAACAATACTCTCTTGCCATCTCTAAAAACAGGCACTTGTGGCTAATCAACTTAGCTGGTAATCAACAGAGCCTATGTCTAAAATAAATAATATAAAGAAAGTACAAAAATAGTCCTTTAAGAAGATCTCATGCAGACTATTCCTTGATAGAAAAAAAAAACTTCCCATCAGTTGCCTCTACCCTGGACATTTCCATGGCAGAACTCCAAACTATGACATAACCCACCAAATGCATCTCGCTGCTGTGCAGAGTATTTTAATCTGGATGTAAATTAGAAATAATTTAAAATAAGAAAATTGAAAATAAACATAGTACAAAGAAAAGGAAACATTTTTGAACTTACTTATATTTATAGTTAAGACCATGCAGTTGCCTGCAATTTTTAAATGTTCTGTTTGTCAGCAATCCTTCTATCTCTTCTGCAGCTCAGTTTAAAACTGAATATCTGGCCAGAACATCTTAAACTGACAAGTGGTTTATGTCAGAATCACTACTGTCAGTGACAGGAAAGACCATGTTAGGAACAGTTAGTGCCAATAGTAGATCCCTGTGTCCTGGACAAGTGTCATAAGCATGTCAAACTGTAAGAATTGTGAACAGACCGCTGTCACTTTTCTTAGGTTACATTTTTGGGTATGCAGTCTCTTTTTAATTTTGTCTAGATTTGCTATGCAAAATGCAGTGCTTATAAAGAATGACACTATCCATTATAGGTGATTTCTTACTTCCTCCAGGCAAACTGAAAAACATATTTTTCACAAAATATAAACCAAACTTATATGTAATCAGGTTGAACCTGACAGGTTAGAAAGGAAATGTATCCTGGTTGTGGGTAAGAATATGCTGACATACAGGCGTGGTAATGTTGTGTAGAAGAAATGGACTTAGTCTGTACAGTCAAAGACTGTACAAGCCTAAATACAGTTTATTCTCTAGAAGTCTGGTTTCCATATGTTCACCTCATACAAGGTTACAAAAACTATATCTAAAAAAATGTACAGTTACACAGGTCAAGAGTCACTTATATTGATGACAACTTCACTGCACTATTTTGCATGTTACTAACACCCAAGCAATGATACGCTGTTTAAACTTTCAAGACCACGTTTATTCTTGGCTGTATACTGCTATAGTCAGACACATGGCATGGCCAGAGAAACCATTTCTTGTCAAATACTGAGGAATAATGCTGGATGCAAAATGCGCAGTACATTGGTGCAGTTATTAGTGTTGCCTTCAGACTGCTTGGTACTTCAGGCAACTGATGGAGCAGCAGGGAGGGATGGGTGTGGGGAGGTGTGGTCTAAAAAGAGAAGATGCTCTCAGATGCAACCAAAGAGCATGGGGTCAGGGAAAGGTAAAAGAGGATAAGGCATATTTATAAAAAAAAAAAAAAAGAAAAAAAAAAAAAAGAAACACACACACACACTTGACTTAAGCACAGATAGTCAAGCCCCCAGAGTGCCCTTAAGATCCCTGACCAGTCCCAGCAACACTGGAGTAAGTCCGGGAGTAGGAGGATGCTAGAAGACCTGGCATAGATGTGGGGCACTGGAGTGCCCGGCACAGTATAAATGAGATCCAAGGAGACCACGGAGAAAAAAGTGCTTGATTATCTGATGCAGTTCCTGGCAGTGGTGCCGTCTGTAAAGTGTTTGCATATCTTGTTTATAGGCATTCACTGGGAACTCCTGCATCTCACAGGCATGAGAATAAATCAATATGTACATATACAAGTGTGTGTGTGGGGGGGGGGGGTCCTGCAATAGTGTACTGGTTCTTGCCCATACCTTTCAACCTCTTAAAGCAAGAAATCTGGACAAAGTCATAAATAAAAGTGGGACAAAGGCCGAACAATTGGAACAATTTTTAAATATTGCTCTTACAAATGTAGAAAGTTGATATAATAGCAGGTTTGCAGCAGCATGAATTTTCTCAATGATATGAAGTCTGAAACCCAAATGTCTCTCATTATTTTCTAACTTCAATCTTTAATGATTTGCCACTAATTTGCCAGAAAAACACAATTTTATGAAAAATGGACCAAAATATAAGGCAAAAATCTGGACATTCTACAAAAATCTGTACAGTTGAGAGGCATGAATTCCTGTCTTAGGACCACAGTTTTCCAGGATAGGTTCTGCAGCCCCATAACTGTGATTTGAATAAAATGAGTACTGAAATCAAATGTAACATGTTAAGAAAAAAAATAAAAGTATCCAAGCAACTACCCCTTACTGGACAACTAACTGCATGTTTTTGATCACATTCTGATCTCCTATACAGTACTAATGCTACTGCATCACTCTTAATGGCTAGCAACATTTTACAATTTCTTCCACTTCAAAGTAGTGTCTTGGGGGGAGCCATTGACTTCAGTCATTCCTACAATGCATTTTTTGTCATTTCTGGATCATGCATTTTTTGGCTTTACATATTCCATCAGTATCCTCTCACCACTAAATTACAGTGACATTTCCATGAAGCAATGACTTTAAGTCTTTCGAGAGAATGTTTACAATTTTTTTAGTATCTTTCACTGAATTTTTTCAAGCTTATAGACTGTTATGGTACTGTTGTTTCAGAAGAAATGCTGGCCAAACTACTTGATGTTGTAAAACCTCTAAAGATATCCCTTCAAAACTTGCACAATGCCCTAGCACTGGGTGACACGTTTTTTTGTTTTTCTTGCCTGTGGTGCCCTCTATTCTGTGAGCAACCATATTTGGCAACTGAGTGCGTGACCACAATCAGTGACACTGCCTGCTACCATGGGCCATTTGATGTATCTAGATAGTGCAGCACATTTCAAAGGGAAGAATCATGTGAGATCAGTGAAAGGCAAAATGGTGTCCATAAAAACTGGAGAATCTGCTAAAAACAGAAAACAAAGAAACAACTATTTAAATCAAGTTTCTACACATGTGGCATAATCTGCATTAAAAAGAGTGGAAAATCACTCTGTAATAAATAAATAAAGGTTTGAATATGCAGGCTGATGGCTTTTGCGCTTGCATCCTTGTCTTCATCTGTTTGTTTGTGTCTTTCTGCTTTTCCCGGTTATGGGGTCGCCATAGCGGAACTTCGGTCCGCTAATGATTGGTAGTGGATTTTTACGTACCGGGTTACCAGCCCTGATGCACAACCTTCAACGAAGGCATGCCCCATTCACGTATGCCTCCACACAGAAGACGCTCTAGCTGAGAATCGAACGGGACAATGTCTTGCTATGAGGCGACAACGCTACTGCAGCACCACCACTGCAGTGTGACACCTAAAAAACAACACAGATGCAGTGCAAAATTCCACAGAATGGACGAATGAACTGCTTCACTTGCCTTTATAATTGCTGTTTAGCTACAAGGTGGAAGCTATTGTAGTAACATGCAACACAGTACAGCCATATTGGGAGAAAAAAGGATGGCTAGAAGTACTGTTGTCTTCTGACATTCAACTAGTTCATTAAGCAGCATAATTTTACTGTAACTATCCCTCTCCAAACATAATTTGAGAATAGAAAAGGATGGTCACACCAACTGCATGACTTTTACAATGAAGTGGTTATCCTTCACAATGCATCACCCAAGCAGTCGTATCAGGAAACTGTATTATCAATTAATTCCATTTGTAAGGGGGGGTTGGCATCCCTCTCAACTCCTACATGGTTAGTTCTAAAGTGGGAGGGGATTAAGGAGTACACCAGTCCCCCTTACAGAATGAATTAACACAAACTACAGGCTCCAGACAAGTGCTGCAGTGACTAATAACAAGAGCTTAAGTCATACAAACTGTTCCAGAGAAAAAGGGCCAACTAAAGTAAAACAATACCATTTTGTATTCCATCAGTGAGTGATGTACAGTGGCGATGATTTAGCAAATCCTATGCATCAGGCAACACAAGTTTAGATATTTGCCAGTCCAACCATACAATCACTTATCCATATGTATGAATAGTCATTATTGTCCAACAGCAAAAGTAAAGCAAGACACGATCAGGAATTTAAATTAATTTTAAAGATAAGCAAGTTATACTTGCATGTTTAATTAGCACTTCAAATAAAAAGTCACAGACTTATTTGATTTAACTGTTAGCAACATTGTCAACCTCTATCAGGCAAGACGAAGAGTACAAACTGACAGTCCAGAATACTGACTACAACAAAATAAAACGAGTGAAACATGACTGAAATCAGATGGTAATTCTCCAAATTAAAAAACACAGGTATGTAGCATGGATTATTTATGAATATCTAATGTGAGACAGAGTGCTACAACAAAGAACACCATAATAAAGAATCTAAAATGTTAAATTCTGAACACACACACATCTGAAGTAATATATACCAATGTTGAATTATTGTCAAATAAAACATTATAAAGTGTGTAATGTATACATAACTGAAAACAAGTAGATACTGCTCTGTAATACAATAGTGCAGATGTATAGCATATATGGAGTACGTGTGGGAGAATAAAGATTTTCCATACTGGGGCCAGCCCCCTATATGTTTTATTTAACATTTGACTTTAATTACATTTGATCTTTTCACAGGTTTCTTTTTTTTCACAATAATTCAACCCTGAAATAGATTCTATGTCTTAACATTTTAAAGTTCTAAGAATTTAACATCTTGGATTTGATTTTACAGTATTCTTTTTACCAGCAAATTGTCTTTTGAAAGGTCCCCCATACATATCAGGGTAGCACACTGTCATCAGACAATGCAGACATGTGTTTCTGGAACAATGGCAGTAAGACAGGACCAGGCCTGTAGCAGGGCAAGGTTCAAGCAGTTACCCAGTCCAGTTTGGTACGTGCCCACTAGGATGCTAGTTTAACTAGAATACAATTGTTGACAGTGGCGTGTGTGTGCACACACATACACTTTGTAAAGGAAGATTTATAAGATGACATCTAAAGCAGTTAGGAGGAGAAACACTTGTATACCTTGGGAGTCACTAGTTCCAGAAGTTAATGCCCTATTACATGAAAACTCTAGGGCCTACACTAAAGTCAATTTCAGACATATAAATGATTTGAAAGGAGATAAGTGTCATGGGTGATGATGCACTTGTGTTCAACAAAGAATTGTTGCACTGGAGTCTACATAAGACATCAATAATTGCAGATTGCTTTCAGCCCAGGCAAGTAGTACTTACACTCGGCAACACAAGTGACAAACTTGGCAACCATATGATTAGCAATTTCCAGTCTAGTGCAGTTCAGTTTGTATTGGTTAGCAAACACCAGGGCTACCATGCAGAAGGGTTTTTAAGACCATGTTGTTTGCTGCTGCCAGATAAGATTGTAGGACACGGAGGGAATATCCTGAAGAGTAAGTAAAGCTTGGACATGATTTAGACAAAGCAGCATCTTCATGATTACGGCGATTCATTTCTTAGCCAGACATGTGCTCAGATAACTGACTTCATATACAACTTCAACAGCTGCACCACAATGTGAACAAATACTAAAGTGAGGGTGATGTTCAGCGCCCCAGTGCTATATCTTTTGGTACTGGTGGGAGCTGAGGCATGGGGGAAGTGAAGCCTGCATCTCTTCCAGATTGTGTTCACTGCCTAAAGAACTGCTGCTGGCACTACCAACATGGCTGGCTTACTGAGTGGAGGCATTCACACCTCTCGCACCAATGTTACACTACTGTGCACATACCGTCCTGATATCCATACAGTATCCATCTTAATTAGTATAAGTACACTTAGTCACAGACCTAATTAATGGTACCTGTATATGCATTCAGCATTTCAAAGGTCAAAATTCACAGCCCCAGTAACTGAGTTCTTCTGATGGGTATTCATCCTAGGTCACATATACATATGATGGATTTTTGTCAGTCATCATGCCACAGACATATGGCAGCTAATGAGCTGCTTCCTGTGTCCAGGGTACAGGGTTTGATTCCTTCCACCTTCATTTACTTTAGCAAGTCACTTAACTAAATAATGCTTCTGGGTTGTCCAGGAAATTGGACAGTTGTGTCTAGTGGGCTTACACGATCAACAAATAAGTAGGAATTAAGGGGGGGGGTCAGTTTTTTGACTGCCCAAACCCTCTTGTTTCTGTCTCAAAACCTGCTACAGTCCCTCAATATGAATTCTTACTTAGCTCAGCTGTTTGGACACTTTCCATTTTGCTGCCATCAGGCCACTTATTAAATAGTATGTGGCATCTCCTACACCTTCAAATATCTGTGGTTCTGAATATATTGCACATGTTGTGGGTCATCATTGCTCAGCTAGGACTGGATTCCACATCTGGAGCTACTGCCTGACAACTATCTGTCCTGGTTGTAGTTCTAGCACTTCTCAGCTCGGTCACCGTGCTGTTTCTGTCGACCTTATTTCTAGATCTTGCTGCTCATTTTTTGGGTCATCAGTGGTTAACAAGTTAGGTACTGCTGACAATTTAAACGTTCTACCCATCAGCAGTCTCTGTGAAAACATTCGTAATTTATTAAGTGGTGTGCTTATAATATAAAAAATGGATCCTTCCCTTACTCCTTTGCCTTTTTTAAATAATAATGCCTCTACAGTTCTTTATACCATTTCATTCAGCTGATATCATCAAGGGGTGAAGACCACACATACATCAAAACTCCAACCGTTAATCTTTCTTTCCGTTTTTTTAATAAATCTATTACATTTCATGAAGGAAAACTGTGGACCACAGCCCAAATTCAACTTATTTTGGATAGCATGATATACAAGCATGAATTTTAACTGCAGTATGCCTGCTGCAAAAATCTGTTTCATTTTACATAACTCCAGTAGAACTGCATTTATAGCTACATATAAGTTTTAACTTGTCTATATTCTAATTTGCCATTTGTAACTGAGAAATGGTGCACTGACCACACAGTTTAACTGCTGTATCTGAATCTTGTTTTAGCAGTAGTTGGCAGGTACGCTCTAGAAACCACAACCACAATTAATGTTTTCCTTTCCTGGTGAAAACTTTGTCACAGTAATGATTTCTTTGGTCTCATTAATGTTCTTTCTCCTAACCTTCTGTTGGACCACTACCTATTGGTTTTCTCAGTATGGTTACTAATGGCCTAGGATTAGGCTCTACTCGGACTTGCTTTCCACTGGCAAACTGATGGAACCCCACCAAACCAAAAACAGTTGCTGGCAATTTTTTCTATCTCAGCATATCAGTTTCCTGGATTATTCACTGTTTTGAAGGACATACTCCTGGACCATAAATCTTGCAACATTCAGTCTCCTTACCTCATTCTCGCTACCTACAGATTAAATAAAATATCTTCTACAGTTTACCTTCTTCATCTACCTCTAAACTCACCATTCCTTTTTTCTTTGTATACCTTCTTTTATGTCCTACTTTCTTCTGTACAAACTTTACTTACTATGTTGAAAGTGCCATAATTAAGATAACTACAGACATCACTTTTACTGAACTTCAAATTACACAGTTAACAACTGCTTGTCCCGGAATGGAACCTGTTATATGCCACAGTTAGTAATCCATTTTCTATACATACTCTAATCCACCACAGTGAACTCTTATCTGGGTCATATAGCACATAAGCCTCTAAGACAGCTGGGATGAAATGGTATATTTTTCAATATGCTCCATTGTTGTCTTTGTTTATAATTGGGAGAATTTTTGTTTTTCTTGGTGATTTAGCTATAGTGAGGAGCATTCCTCACCATGCCTCGGGTGCACATGGTTTACATCCAGTAGGACTCTTTTGGTAAATAAATGCACAGAAACGATTAGCATATAGGAATGCTGTAGTACTTGCAAATCATAACACTGCAAAATTGGAACTTGGGGATGTTTTACAATGAAATGTATTTTCTCCACCCATTCCAGAGTTCTATGTTATAAAATGTCAAAGAGAAGAAGTTTTTGTGTTAGCCAGCACAGCAGAGTTTGCATAAATCCGCAAGATTTAACAATTAGCCTTTAAAATATCTGAAAACTGTTACTGCTACATTGGCAATTCATGTGATAAAATGAAAGATGGAAGCCACTGGTGCCAAGAAGGCTGTGGTTGTCACTGTCCTTGCTGCAGCTGTGAAGATCGTTCTTCTTTATAATGCAACTAAAGTCACACATTTTCAACTTACTGAAGACATTGTCAAGAAAGAAGAAAGTCAACTCCTTCCTCCCAATCACCTAGGCATGTATATATCTCTCTCTGAGCAGGAATAGTGCACATTACAGGCTCATCACATTCTACTAATTTTACAGAGCTCATGCGAGTGCAATATAGACAGTCAATGTCCATATTTGAATGTGCAATTCTAACTGTCTGTTCTTCACCTGTACCCTTATACGAGAAATTCAAGAGAGTGCAATATACACTGTGCAATATCTATATGTTGTTCTATCTATTTTTATTTATAGGTTATGTTTTTGTGATGTCAAGTTACTTTTTTTATTAAAATATTTTTCTGTATGCATGTCCTTTCACTGGGAACAAAGCAACTCAATTTTGTTCTGCTACACTGTGGTGTAGATTTGAATGATGATAAAGTTTACTTTGACATTGAAATTCAACATGTTCTTACTCTCCTTTCTCATCAGTGCCAAAAGACATCTATTAGGTATTCTCAACTATACTAGACTACTAAGAATAGTAAAATGTCTTTGAGATAAGTTAGCATAAACAGTAATATTAATCCAATATTAATATCTGACAAACCAAGCTAAATATACAAGCTGCAACAACTTCCAGTGCCACACTATGCTTCTAACCATTTACAAATGTCTTTCTAGATGTCTTAGTTTGACAACATTAGAAAGAATTTTACATTATATTGACATATACACAAATCAAAGTGGCAAAATGAAGTTATATGAAAGGCCAGTCTCTTCTTTCCAGTGAACTGACTGGATTACAGCAGGTCAATCAAAACTTTTAGCAAATCATGGACAGATCAACAAAAGTACTGTAAAAACAGAGCCTACGTGTCAATTAAACTTTTTTGTTGACTCAAGTAGCTGTTTCTTTTTATATGTGAAGTTTGTTATGTTAATTTAGTTTGATTGCTTTTATATGAATGTAAATTTGCCTATGTCACAAGTAAATTCAATAAAGGTGTTTGGAGAAAAAAGAATGCTATCAGTTATAATGTAGTTAAGTACTTCAAAAGCATTTGAAAGTATTGCTCACAATTTATTTTAAACAGATCATTGATCCATACCTCTCAAGTGTACCCTCATTCGCGAGAACTATTCATTGGGGTCTTAAAAAAGTTCATGTTCCTCCTCCTCCTCAAGGTTACATAATTGAAAGCTGTCTGTATCTTTAGTTAGTAATTTTTTTTTAAATCAAATCAATGGTAAAAAAAAATTAATTAATTAATTTCATTAAAGGATCTTCTTTATAAAAAAAACCTGATATTTTTAAACCTCCCTGACCCTAGTAGTTGTTGAAGTTAGTAAGTCAATTAGTTGTGTTCCACATTTTTTTGTTTTCCATTTGTTCCTAAGCAAGCAATCCTCATTTTGGCAATAGAAGGTTGAGAGCTATGCATTGATCTAACCTGACATCATTATGGTTACTTAAAAAGTTGCAAAATGAAACCCACAGACAGTAAAAAAAAAAAAAAAAAAAACAAGACAAATATTTAATTAAGAGGAAGACAGCAACAAAAGTGCTGCCAAAATGAAAGGCCCACAAAGTGCAGAGATGTTCCTTGCAAAAATCACTCTAGAATCATATGTCACACCAGAAAACTTTGTCAGTAAAACTGTACTACTAGGAAGAAGCAAGGTATCCCGAAATTGAACAGGACAGTTTAGCAGTCTGGGCAATTGCTAAGTACTAGACAATCCAAATGTCTTTCTTTGTAAATTCTATCAGTTCCTCTAGCTAGAGGTCTTAGATAGCAAATAAGATATTGTTAGAATAACATGATCCTACCTCAAGCAAGTTCATTTATAAACAGATACATATAGTCCTCTGTATTACTTAACATGCTGACCCTGATCTCTCATGTTTGCCAAACGTCTGAGGTGCAGTTTTGAATGATGATGTCAAACTTGCTTTTTTTAAGCAAGCCTGGTAGCTGGAGCACAGGATTAAGGTTATGAGTTGTTAATGAACTGTTTCCTGTTGTCCACTGTTTGATTCCCTCAGCTTCCATTTGTCTAACGGTGCATCTCTGAACAAGTTATTAACCAGACAACGCTTCTCAGCTGAGTGTGAAAAAGGTCCATGGGGAGCAGTGCTCCATCTTTGTAAACAAATATATACATACACATTTTTTGTGTTCTGAGGCAATATGGGCAACATGCAAGCAGAAATTCATGATGCTGGATAAAAGTCCAATTAACAAAAAGGAATAAATGGAATGAAAGGATTAAAAATTCAGGATAGATAAATAGGCTGAAGGCAGTCTGCAAACAATACAAGAGTAAGGGTGTATGTAAGGCCTACAATGAACCTATATGGTGAAATGTCTATACTTGTTAAAAATGATAATGCCAACACACAAAGTCGTCTATTAAAGGCTTTTACTTTTAAAAATTGTCAAAGATCAAAGCTACTCAGTGATTAGGTAGCTTAACTAAGGCAGTCAAGTACTCTTTCCCATTTGGCTTTTGCCCTGATACAGGCTGCGTTATGGAGAAAGTCAGCAGACAGTCACATGAGTGGATCAGACTTTTGCTTCTAAACTTTAAACATATGTGCAAAAGAGTTATTCTGAATTCTGCACAAAAATAACAACACTGACCCATCAAAACAGTCACTATTTCTGGTGTGTGCTGTCTTTCTACTCCTTCCTAAATACAAATTGGTGTACAGTGGAAGCAAAATAGCAATTTTAGAAGCATGTGACAGAGTGCTACGCAGGGCAGTGGTGGTTGTCTTTCGGCTTATCCCGGTTAGGGGTCGCCACAGCGGAACTCCGGTCCGCTAATGTTTGGTAGTGGATTTTTACATGCCGAGTTACCAGCCCTGACGCACAACCTTCAACGAAGGCACGCCCATTCACGCATGCCTCCACACAGAAGACGCTCTGGCTGAGAATCGAATGGGACAACGTCTTGCTGTGAGGCGACAACGCTACCGCAGCACCACTACGCAGTAGTACACAGTTATGGCATCAGAGGACTGAGCCAGGCATCAGGTGCAACAGTTGAACCAGCAGCTGAAAAGGAATGAAAAGACGATGTGAAGCAACGGAACTATTAGATAACCCAAAACTGAAAAGCTCAATAGCACCTTTCACAGAAATACCACCACTAAACATTTGGCCTTGTTATATTTAGCATGGGGAAGTTACCCACAACAAATCCGGATTTGAGCCCAATCTAGCAAAAGGAGAACAAAGAATCACTTCTTTTTGCAATCCTTTATGTTTTTGAAAGCACTTCTGCATTACCTGTTAAGGTGGGGGGTTCCAAATGTGTGAAAAATAAATTATGAGTTAAATAAAGAGAAACATTTTGAAATTCATGAGTGTGTCACTAAAATGATTTTGCAAGCAGGTTTATATCCCTGTAAACCCCCCCCCCCCCATTTCTTACATACATTAAGCTGAGATCCTTATTTATCAGAATAGGAGGTCTACTCTGAGGTACGACAACTGTGGACTTAACATCTAGTCCCCTGCAGTTTTGCTATTCCAAGGACTGTAATTATGGTTCTCAAAATTCAACAGGCACCCACCTGTAGCTGTTTATTTTGATACTATTCCTATATTTTGTCCCAGCTGATTATCGCCAACTTGTGGTCTGCAGTCATTCATGGCACAGACGCATGCTTTCTCCATAGCATTTCAGAGTTTAAGGTTAATCAAGTTGTGTGGAAAAAATGCCTTCAGTTACGTTACTCTTTGATCATCACAGGAGATTACTAGGCTATTGGCCCTGAGGCCCTTATAAGCCTAGCCAAGAGTTTATCCCATGGTTAGACAAGTCAGCACCCAAAGCCCCATGTCCAGCAGGGACACAGGTGGAATTCCGGGGTGTATTTTCTGTTTCTCATCCAGTTATCCAGGTTTCACTTAAAAAGAGATAATGAGGTACTCTGCTTGATGTGGAGAGGGAGTCTGTTTCACAGATAAGGGAGTCTCTGGGACACAAATCTGTCGTGCCAACAATACAGGAAAGTTATAACCTCTTTGTCCCTGGATTAGATACCCTTACTTATGAGGTGGACCATGTAGAAAGCTTTCCGTACAATGGAAGCAACATGGTGGCCAAAAGTCAGGTTGCTATCAACCTGGGTGCCCAAGTCCCTTACTACTGATTCTGTACTTAGGACATTATTAATGTGATATGTGGGGACGTCACTCTCCCCAAAGGGGATGATGATGCATTTTTTGGCATTCAGCTTGAGGCCATGTTTCTGGCAGCAGTCATGTTTGGGTGAGACCCTCCTGGAGGATGTCCACATCACTTGGGAACTTGATGCAGCTTGCAGTCATCTGCAAACTTGGTCAGCCATAGCCCACTGGTTTTGGTCTGCATCTCAGAGAAGCATATCCCGAATAACAGAGGCCCCAAGACTGATCCCTGGGGTATGCCACTCGTTACGGGTCTACTGTTTCAGGTGGCTTCCCCAATTATGATTAGGTGGGTTCTAACAGTGAGCCAGTTTGCTACCCATCTGGTAACATATGGACTGATGCCTAGTTGAGAGAGCTTATCTATATGCCCGAGTGGGGAATAGTGTTGAAGGCTTTGACCAGGTCAAGGTAGGCGGTGTGCACCATCTTCCCCTTGTCCATGGTTTTGGTGACTGTCTCAAAGTCGTCGACCAGATTTAACAGGTATGACCTCTCTTGACAAAGCCAAACTGTGTGGGATTGAGTGTTTGAAGGTTGCCAATGTCCCTTTTAATGAGGTCCATGATAATCCATTCCATGGCCTTGCAGATCAGGCTAGTTAGGCTGATGGGCCTATAATTTCCTGGATCGGTGAATGCTCCACCTTTGTGTAAAGGGATGACAGTAGCTGCCCTCCATTCGGCTGAGATGGTGCCTAATGGTGCTGCAAGTTCATGTAGGATGTAGTCTGGGATGTTATCGGGGCCCATGGAGGCTGTATTTTTTGCCTTTGAGAGGGCAGTGATGGCCTGTTCCCTAGAGATAAGGGGTGAGGGGCAGGTACTGGAGATGTCCTGATTTACTAATGGAGGGGACAGAAGGGAGACATTTTCGTTGAAGTTCTCATCCAGTAGATTGGCTATATCTACAGCATTTGTGTATGTGGCGTCCTTGACCACCAGTTCTGAACAGATTTGGGTGCTTTCTTTGAGATTGTGGACATATGTGAAGAAGGCCTTATGATGGTCTCTAGTAGATGTGGCCAATTTGGACTCAAAGTTGGCTTTAGAGGATTTCACTAGTGCTCTTATTTGTTTGTTCAGGCTAAGGAGAGACTTGCTTCCAATTGGGCACCGGCTCCTTCTTGGTCCTTTTGTTATAGAGTTTATTTATTGCAAAGGTCCACCAATTAGGTTTCCTCTTCCTTGTGAAGGATGATTTTGTCTTGTCAGGTATTCCTGATTCCTTGCATCTATATAAATGCTTGTATAGTACAATGGTGTAGACTTTGACATTGATGCCAGTTCCTACACTGGGGGAGGGGGCTGTAAAGCTATTTATACCATCCCTCAAGAGGTTGTAATCAGCTTTGAAGAGTTCTTTTTGTTTGACAGTAGCTAGAGGGAGGTCAGGAGAGATGGTGACTTCGAAAGTTACCGCTTTATGGTCGGATCTTACCAGGGAGGATGACACCATAGGGGTGCTGCAATGGTTACTCATGTTGGTTAATACCAAGTCCAAGATATTATCACCTCTTGTGAGGGTACTGACTAGCTGTTCCAAGGAATTTGCATTGATAAAATTGAGGAATCTCTGGACATTTGTGTTCTGGAATGAGTAGTTTTTCCAATCTATGGTTGGGTAATTAAACTCACCAAGAATCAGGGTAAAGGGCTGAATCTTGATAGATTTGAATAGGTCCAGATATGTGGAGTGGGCATCTTGAGTCAAATTTGGGGGCCTGTAGATAGTGATAATTTGAATAGGGGTCTTGTCAACAGTTAACTGCACCTGGAGTGTCTCCTGTGTGTCATACTGTTTGACCAGCCTGGAAGTGTGTGTGTCTTTAATATATATTAAAACTCCACCTCCTTTGGCTTTGCTGCCCACATTTTGGGGTCTGAATGTATGATAGGATGAGTAACCAGGTAAGGCTGCAGTGCTCTCCGCAGCTTTGAACCAGGTTTCTATGACTGCACAAATGTCAGCACCTTCCAGAGTTAAGAATACTTGCAATGAGTGGAGTTTCATGTTTAGACTCCTAGCATTTAGCAGTGTGACCTTTAATTTGCATTTTGTTGAAATATTTATGTTGGTAGTATCGAACTCATGACTATTCCTAAAAAAGGCACTAAGGGGGAGGCAAGGCCCGTTGCCAGAAACCTGAAGCCCAAGTGATACAGATGCAGGCCATCTCTAGCAAAGCATCATGGTCGGTCGATCATATCTTCCCAGGCTGTCAGGCACTGGATCCCCCTGGAATGATACCAGAAACTAAGCCAGTTGTTAAAGTCAATCATTTTCTATTTGCATCGAGGCATCATTCTGTGTGATGGTAGAATGTGGCTTAAGGCTAGGGACATACCTGGCTGGAACACATATTTAGCAAGCTCAATCATGTCTCTTTTCAAATAGTCCAGGGAGGTACGTCTCAAGTCGTTCACGCCAGCATGGAGTATGACAGTCATAACAGTACCTGTTGTTGACAGACTTGAGTGCGTGTGTGATATGGCAGATTCTGGCACCTGACAAACACCTAACCGTGACTTTCTCCTTATCCAGCCTGGGGAGAGGCACATCTGTTTGTCTCACAATGGAGTCTCCTATGACTAATATATTTGGTTTATGGTTAGGCCTTAGTGGTTACGAGACACTGGTGTGTGGAATATGCATGCTATGTGATGTGGAGGGTTTGTGGAGTTCTCATGTGTTTTTGCCTTTGAGGTCTAGTTTGTTTGGGTTTGTTTGTGTTGAGAACCTCTAGATATGTGGGTATGTGTTATGTAGTTGTGGGTGATGTTTGAGGTGTAGTGATTGTATTGACAACCTACTACTGGCTTGTGAGGGAGAGAGCATAGACTCTAGCATCTTTATGTAATTGCATCTCTCACAAATTGTGTTCCTAGGTGGTAGTAGTAAATGGCTGTCCATGTATATGAGGCAGTTGGTACACTGTCTCAGGTTGCCCATATCAACCAGGCTGGCAGGAGAAACCGTAGGAAATTGTCCATCCATAGTTGTCAGAATCTGAGGGAGAGAGGCCAGGGAAAGCTACGGGGTAGGCCTAAATGCCCAAGTGCTTAAACCAAAGAGGCTTAGAATAACATTTAACATTTAAATAGGCTAAAACAAGCAGTAATAAATGCAGCAGAGAAGATGCAATTGAACACTTTAGAGAACAAGTAGCAGAAAAACCAAGATTAAGTAATACAGTAGGAGGAGGAAACACAAATACTGTAAAACAGCTTTATAATTTTTTTTTTTTTTTTTTTTAAGTAAAGTGGAAAGGGAGAAAGGAGATAATTCAAGGTTAAGAAACTAAAGGGGTTGGTCTTCCCAAATGTTCTCTCTGTATTAGGTAGAATGAGCTAATGACATTGTTTATTTTAGTGCTTACTTTTTTACAATTTTACTTTCTACTAATTTTACAAAAAACAAAACATAGTACAAAATAATTTGGACCATTAATAATATCCCCCAAATAAACATCCTTAAGCAAAAAATGTAGCAATCATTAGTAAAACATTGCTTTAACAAGTATTTTCATAAACAAGCTGTACCTAACAACAACACTAATTCTAGGTATTAACTTCTAAAAATTAAAAATAAAATATAAAAAGAATAAATAATAATGCTTAGGAGCAACCCAATGCAAAATAAAGTCTTCAGCATCAATCAAACGATGATTAAATGACAAAAATGATGAATGATGAAATATCCAAAGATGATTCGTTCTTGATAAAACCAAATATATTTTATTTAGGCACACAAAATAGGTAAAAAGATATATTTGGTTTTATCAAGAACGAGTCATCTTTGGATATTTCATCATTCATCATTTTTGTCATTTAATCATCGTTTGATTGATGCTGAAGACTTTATTTTGCATTGGGTTGCTCCTAAGCATTATTATTTATTCTTTCTACATTTTTGCTTGTGACTGGCTTGGTAGCATTTACCCCTTGGTGGCTTGCCTTTTATTTACTTGCTACAAATAAAATATACTCACCATAAACATTGCTAAAAATCTTATGAACCAAGTCAACACAACTGCCATATTCACCTACAATCAAACAGGTTTTAAGAAAACCACTAAAAAGCCATAACATTACAGTCTGCAGTTTCAGTAGCATCTTCAAACACTTGAACCTACAAAACACTTCCGTATTCAACAGATTACGGATGGCGACAAAGAACTTCCATTGCAAAAAAAAATAGCTGCCTCAGTGTTCATATCACAACAATAAAAGGCATAGCAAGACAGCACTCCTTTCCTACAGGTACATCAGTAAAAATGAAGGCTCCTGCTCCCATCCCCCCTGTATGGGGTCCCTATTTTCACCAACTTCCACCAGTCTCTTAAAAAATAAACTTCAACCATGCTATCATAAAACTGCCAAATTTGCAACTGACACACCTTACTGATCACACCACTGTCAAGCCCGTAAAGAGTTAAACTGGCTTGAATTCCAACACTACATTGATTCCACCCAACTAACTCTAGCTCATAAAATAATTCACAAACCAGATAGCTACCCTGCCCTGTAGCACATCCTACAACCAAATTCCCACCCCGTAATCTGCGATCCACTAATAAACAGCTTTTAACCACTATCAATCCTAACAAAAGAGCCGGTCAGAACCTTTACTCCTATGCCACTGCTAGGAAATGGAATACCCTTCTCCCAGACATCATCCTCCTAGACTCATTAAAAGCATTCAAACTATCTCTGAAGAAATACTTCCTCAGCAATCAGATCTGTTCCTGTGCCTAAAACTACAGCCAACCATAAATTATCATATGTTTCTTTTTTTACTTCATCCTACTCCTCCTATTTTTTTTCTTTTTCTCTGTCCTTTCGCCAATCTCATCACCAAATATTACATTTAACACTTCCTCTCCTTTTCTCTTCATTCTTTCAGCCTCTAAGCTAATATAACTTTTTTCCCACACCACACTTCCATTTTGTATTTTACCTTCTCTTACCTCTTAGATCTAATACCTAAATGCCTTATACCCCCCTACTCTTCTTATCTTTTCTTTTGCACTACTACCTCCCTACTCCTTCTCTCAAACCTCTATAATCTAAACAGTTCCTATCTATACTATCAATTTCAAAAGTCCTTTTTGAAAACACCTTGATAATTTATACGACAATCTCTGGCACTTTATGCCTAGTATATGTATTATATATATATAGGAAATCTTGTCAATTGTTGACACTTGTATATAAGGACAGTAACTGTCAATTTTATTAACTCATTTGTTAAAATTGTTTAATGCCTTCAACTATGTATATTTTTAGTAGTGGAGATTTTCTCCCCAGGCTTCCACTGAAAATGGGTTCCTGACCCAGTGGACTTTCCCGGTCAGCAATTGTCAATAAATAAATAAAACAATTTTCCAATCATCTTAAGATGAAAACAGAGTCAACGTATCATAACCAGAAATGGAAAATTCTCTCCCTCGTAAAAGGAATTAATTCCTCAAAAGTTCTACAAATAACAGTCTGTTCACCTTGTTGGCCACAGCCACAATTCCATTCAGACCAACCCAACACTACCAACAAACAGAGTTGATAACTGACAATATGAAGAAAGTAAAAATCGTAAGAATGTCCACCGGTTCACAAGCACAGATACTGCATCTCTGCAGCTAAACTAAATTAGGGAGAACAATCCTCACAAATGTTAAAAGATGAATCCAGCAAAAATGAACTCCATGTACAAATAACTAAGCACAGATAATTTCAGATTTGACATTTTCTCTGAGCCAGTCATTTGTTTCAAAGAGAAAGAATTTTGGTTGGTTAAGTGGGACAGACATTCCAATGACCTTTTAAGCATTTTGGATTTCCAAATTATACACTAATGAGGACTGAATTCCTCCAAGGAACAACCACTAGCTGCTTTATACAGGCAATATAGATGAGACTCAAAAAACAGCTACCCACGATCCCATTATGGGTGTGATACTTTCTAAACAGTTGAGAAGCCAGGACAGTAGCTTCTCTATCAGAAATAATGTGGTTTCAGTCACGTTTTTAAAACTAAGGGTGTTAAGGGTCATATAAGTCAACGTACACATGATGCTGCTAAACGTCAGTGGAAATACTCCTAGTAATGAAGTGTTTAAGCTTAATGGCAGCTCATCAGGCCTAGATGATATCATTGGGAAAGAAAAGGACCGTGTTTTGGTTGCAAGCTTAGGGCCTAAGAATAATGACTATTACTCTGATCTCTCCTGCTTGTTTCCCCTATTACCTTCCACATACAGCAAGCTCTACAAAAACAATTCTGGACTTACAGAGCAAACAACTCATTGAAACTTCAGTAAATCCTAGGGTCAATTGCCAAAGGCTGAAGCTCATGCAAAAGTCCAAAGAGTAAGAGAGTCTCAGCTCTGAAAATTTCATAATCCCTGCTTTTTTTAAAAGTCCAGGTATTACAGGGTGCTATTATGTAAACAGAGGATCAGATTTGATTACATACTGCTCTATGGCTTCTCTGCAGTCACATCCACAAGCTGTCTAACTACATATGCCTACTGATAACATCACCTGCAAATGGAAGTGCTTTTGAAAACCAGAAGATTCTACTGTGTAATCAAATGACTGCAAGTACTCTGAAGCTAGAACCTGGGGCTGATATTTAGGTTGAACGGTAAATGAGTTACTCATTTAAGTGTTTAAAACAATTAAATGAACAGCTCAGCACTATATGCACTGTGATTAGTTTCAATGGATATAAAGGGGCAAATGTTTTAATCTTTAATTACCTCATGATATTCCTCCTGCGGGAGCAAAGCAGGGGTTCTCTGGTGCTCCAAATAAAAGTATTTTTTTAAATATAATACAGATGTTGCATTCTTACTGCTGTGAGTATGCTAGTATCAAATATCTTTAAAATTAATGCACAGTAAACTGGCTCTAACATAATGCATGATCACCATTACAATGGGTCTCAATTACTCAGGGACAGAAGATTTGTGTACCTAGAAGATCCTCTCTTTTTGTGAAGGGCCGCAGTGGGTCTATCACCACCACAACCTTAAAATTACCTGAACGTGCCAAGGCCACTGATGATGGTATAATTTTCAAGACAACTGGTGATGCCACTAAGAACTGTGTCAAAGATGAGAAACAGACATGAACAAAGCAGAATGGTCCCTTCCTGAATTCATGCCGAGATCCAAATTTCAACCACTATCCAGAAAAGAGATCCATGGGAAAATCTCCATTCTTAAACAAGAAGGGAAGAGAAGCAAGTCAACTTTTAATACTAATATCAACCATGTGTAAAACAGGACAAACAAAACAGAAAAGTAAAGTGCTCTGTGGTGTGAAGCTGCAACCAAGCTACATGTTAATGTACACTAAAAATAGTACAGTTTAAATAATAAAGAGAGCCCTCTGAATGGAGTAATAAATTATAGTTATAAAGAGATCCTCAACACTGAAAGCAGCAAGCTGCATGCTGTCACGCCACACTCTTCATTAGAAGTATGGCCTTCAGATGCTTCACTCTGGCAGGCGTTCAAGCTTTGCACTAACAGTTCAACTGGGCCAACTTATCTGCCTCATTCCCAGCAGAATAATTTTAATGCCAGCAGTGATAAATCGATAACAAGGGAGCAAGCCAGAATGCAAATAGTTCCAGCAATCGAAAGGCAACAAGCACACATTACGTAAGTCACTTCCAACAGCATTTAGACAATTTTGCAGTTACACAGTTTATTTAATCTCAGTATGCCAGATGACTGCCTCTGCAAATGTGTCTGTATTAGCCAACAGTTCCAAAGCTCTAAAGCATGCCTTTTCATTGCATCTTTATACTTTCTTTATAGTTCTGAGGGTGTGTCTACATAACTCAGTAAACACAAAAAATTGCGTAAAACTGTATGAAAAATGAAAAATAAAAAAAATAGAAAAGCATTACAATTACTCTTAGAAATAACCATAAGGCAACAATTACTGAAAGAGGTATCTTTACTGCAGTTTTCAATTGAAGTCTGCAAGATGTAATAAATCTAAGTTTTAATTAACTCTGTGACTTGAAACCATACAATAGCCTATCACACAAACTCCAGTAATTATGCAATTTTCCTTTCCATGTTTATATTTATTAGACATTGATTACATTTAAAACGCAAAGTTATAACTGTTTCTCAGTGCTGATAATAAAATAAATATAATGCGGAAAGAGATAAATGTCTTACAAAGTGGAAAACAGATGTAAAAACTTAAGAAAAATTCTCTAGAATTATACTGCTACAAAGGTATACTACAAGAATCACATAAATATACAAACAGCAATCTAGGAAACTGGAAAGTTAATAAACTGGACTTTTTCTCTTGGGGTGCAGTGCTTCATTGCAGCTCCAACCTTTAGGCATCTTACAAGGCCTTAACCTCAGCACAATGCAGTGGCAAGCAAACGTATGGCAGTCATGGGAGGTGGTGTTGGAGGGGAGTGGCTTTTTATAATGTCTTTGATTCCCTTTGTAGACGTTCCATGCATTGACCAGATTATATGGTGAATATGCTACTGCACACATGGATATGCGTGCCCCCCCCCCCCCACACACACACACACACACTCTGCCTTCTTAACCTAGATGGGTTGGAGAGTGCCACACTCCCACAATGCACAGGACAGCTGCCATATGTTTGATTCTCAGTCCCCCTTAGAGTACATATGGAAATGAAGTCTGGCCCCAGACACGAAATACCAAATGCAGAAATGAATAGCAAGCATGTGCACCAGATGAGGGCACTACTGATTGATAAAGTATGTAAAAGAAGTCATTCACTTTCTAATCACTGGCACACTGTCTTTTTAAGTTTCGATTCTTGGTGATGAGGAACAACAGAGCACCACATGCTGGAAGTATGATTAAAGATACTGGTCTCCCTCTATAAAGACTGCACTTTTTTTTTTTATTTAATAAAGACATTCCTGTATGACAAGGCAAACTGTGTGGTGGGTCCCCTACCACCCAAATCAAATCTTGGTTTAATCCTTTTAGGCAGAAACAGTCCAGTTTGATTATTTAAAAAAAAGTTAATCACAGTACTTTTCTTTCTTCTGGATATGCTCAGTGCATGCAAAGACTTGAGGCATGAATTCTGTGGTTCACTACATTTGTCTCGGCACAGCAGATCCACATACAGAGGAGGTAAATACAGGGGCAGTTTGTAGTGTACACAGTCATGTATGCCTTTATACAGGTATATGTAAAATAAAAAAACAAAACAAACAAAAAAAAAAACATTGCATCACATGACAGATTCAAAAGCACAAACTTTGCTTTATTGGACTAGCAATTTTGTAGATAACAATAAACATGTCCACCTGAGGAGTCATCCTAAACTCAAGCAACCAAGAAAAGTTTTAGGATTTTTTCTTTTTAAGGGGTATTCGAATTCATACACAGAACAGTGTCACTTACATGACAGCAGCTACAGAACTGATTTGTCTTTGTCCAATGACCATCTCATGCTCTACAGAGCAAACAAAAACCCTTAACTGCATTTCTCTTAGGGAGAGGACAGTCCCCTAGAACCACAGCAAGCCGCCTTTTATTTTGCAACCACAGTGCAGTACGTGGACATCAATCCTCATGTTAGGAAGGTCTCAGACATGAATATAGGTAATCAAATGCCTTTCTAATCTCACTGTTTTCATTAAATTTATCACTGTGGCTGGAGCTCTCTGTGGAAGTGAAGTGCAGGCAGTGAAACACATTAAGGCATTACTTTACACATTATTGTTTTACTAAACATGAACAGATTGGGGGCAGCATAGAAAAAGGTGGAATGCTACCTGACATCTCAATAGGTGTCCATTAATTACAGATTTTTTTTTTCTTTTGGGGGCGATGGGGTTGAGACACATCATCAATATGTTAACTGGATGTGCAAAACTTTGCAAACATATATAAACGCAGTCAGAGAACTGCAGAGTGTGAAAGGAGAACTGGGAGGGATAAAATACATGCTGATAGGTCACGCTGACAATCAGATGCATCAGTGAGGCCAAGTACCAGCCAGCAGTCAGTACACCACCAAAGGAGGATGCCACTAGTGACTGGTTAAGTCTACAGGCACTAGACCAACAGGAATTCTGTATGAGATTACACAACAGGAGAAGGTATGGGTCGTAGCCATTACTGACTGTTTGCTTTAATCTTCATTTTACAAAATAAAGCTAGGGATGAGAATGATGGATGATGGCTTATTGTTGAGCATGGCACTACAGTAACTGCCTTGAGCTGCTGGACTTTGGAGACACTTCTTTTCAAAGACTGTAGTATTTTAATGTATTTCTGAGGAGTATACAGCAAACAGCTTCCTTACTTCAACTGGCTCCAGTATGCAAAAAAATACAGGATTTCAGTGAAGTAAAGGAAATAACAGACATTGTGTTCTAGAACACCAAAGAGATGATAAAGGCTTAAAAATACAGGATCGTTATGGCACACATTTAAACAGCAAAGATGCACGCTCAAATTAAACAGGGATACAGCACATAAAGTGACCCAGCAGACCAGTGATTGTTTAGTGGGTCAGCACAATGGAAGGGCTGCCTGTACTGCATGAGAAGCAGTCCCTATTCGCTCAGCCAAGGACAGGATGCTTTAAAGGCTAGACTGATTGTTTGGCACTTAGTGGACAGTCGGTGACAAGGGATACCAGGTGGTGTGGATGTGCAGAAACCAGCTCTTCAACCTGCTAATGCAAGCACACACACTTGGTCATAAGAACCAAAACTCTCAGTCACCCATTGAAAATGGTCTACATCACCTGGCTCATGCCTCTCAGAAAAGCTGAGGAATAAGATAAGTTAAATCCCCAATAGAAAGAAGAAATCCACTCCCTTCACAAGTTAGGAGAAGAATGCTAGGGCTATTTATTACAGTGCTTCAGCACTTTGAAATTTATTTTTAATATATATTCAAGAGCACAGTGCAGTAACACACTCAGGTCTTCAGTGATAGCCAAAAGCAAAAAGTTATAACTAATTTTTTATGTCCTTTCTTTTAGTTTTTCCAAAATGAAACATTTTCTATATGAAAATACTGCCCTAGTTGTCGGGAAGTACGTGATCACTAAGATAGGTGTATTCACCTCGCCCTGTAAATCTAATACCTAGTATGCGCATGCTCACGCTGACAGAAAATTCCACTATAATTCTCAACTTCTAAGTGCAAGACATATGGACAAAGCCTAAACTAATGGGGAGATAATGGCCCAAAAATAAGGACAGATTTTAAATATTGCTCTTATAAACTTAGAAAGACAGGTTTTATGTTAGTTTGCATTTCCTGAAGGATATGAAGTATGAAACTCAAATGTAAGTCATTACTTAGTGACTACAATCTTCAATGATGTGCCAGAAAACCGTACATTTTATGAGGAACAGAGCAAAATATGAGGCACAAATCTGGGCATTCTGTGAAAATCTTGAGAGTTGAAAAGTATGACCACTTTAAGCATGGTTTGTAAATGAATTCACATTGAATGAGTGGTTGATTCCAAGTTACATTGTTGCAGAAGCATGCAAAATAAATAGAAGATTGTGGTGAGGCAGAACAATCTTCAGGCAGTGCTACTAAACATGACATGCATTTGATTTCCTGCAGGCACCTAGTTTTTATAAAGTGTCTAGTGCAGATATGCAAACCTTGCAGCTGTTTTCCTTTTTATTGTGTCATTGTTATCAGCACAATAAATACTGAACTCTCTTAAAAAAAGGGAAAGAAAGAGGAGAAGCAGAAAAAGGTCATTTTATGTTAGAAAATCTCAGGTTCTGTACAAGACCTATTGTTTGCCTCAACTCAGTGGGTGGAGCTGAAAAATGCCACTCTAGCATGGACACAAATTGTGTCAATATAAAACTTCAACCTGACAATTACATGTGCTATTGTAGAAGCTTCCACACACAGTTTTAAGGGTGTATTACTGACACACGATACCCAATAAGGTACTGACAAGTGCAACACATTGGCACAAAAGTATGTAATGAGGAAGTAAAAATCATTGACCCCAAAGACCCATGTACATCAGATGTGGCAGACCAGATCTACAATAAGTGCTTCAAATGAGTTTCAACATCTGGCAAAAATGCAAAAGTCTACAAACTTGCAATTATCACAAGGAACGATTCAAAAAAAACACCAAGGTTCCATAAAAGAAAATTAACACCAATCTCCAAAAAAGTAAGCACATTGCACTTTGTTTTATCTAGAAGTTCCAAAGTCATAGAAGACTCAATGGAAAAGCAAATACAGTGGAACAAGAAACAGTGATGACCATAATAAAAAAATAATGTGACTGGACAAAGGCACTGCAGAATGGATGTCATAATAAAAGTATAGGTAGTTGTACACAGATTGCCAGTACTCAAAAACCCTGGAAAAGTCAGTTCTAGGTTCATTTAACTCTGCTGCTTATACTTGTATGCATTCTATCACTTAAGCAAATGTAGGCCCAAGTATTGTGGTGCAGGGGCCCTTACAGAGTCTTCAAACACGGTGGAGTGGCTGGTTCTCTCCAGGACCAACAAGAAATGGAAAAGCCTTAATGTTTGAAGTAATTGACTGTTGTACCCTGTAGGTATTGTGTGGGAGGACAGCTAACTAGTGCAGAATGTACATGGAATACATTATATTGCCCTATATGAACTGTACTCTCATGTTAGCTGAAGAAGACTTTAGGATTTGAAGAAAAGAAACATACAACTACAACTAAGCAAAATGAGTGTCATACAGACTTGATTACAGTGAACAAGTGAATTATTTTCTTTATGAATGAACTATACATGAGATCTGCCCAACAGCTGCCTAATGGTTTAAGGCCTCGCTGCACTTCCAGCATTACTACGTTCTAACCTGTGACTAGAAGGACCTCAACTCAGTCCTGGCCCAAACAACCTGATGTACATTACAAAGACTTGAACCTGATTTCACAGTGGAACACCAACCTTGACTTCTTGTTGGAACTTGGCAATCAACTTTCCCTGAGTAAAAAACACCAAATCAAAAGAAAAAAAAATGAACTTTGACATCAAACAATACACATGAATTAACGAGCCCACCTATGACTGGTTTCCCTAGTGCTTGCAGACATACAAGTCAGGAACTAATTGGCAAGTCAGGTTTTACCCTCATAATGAGTGTTACAGAATGGTAGACATATTTGACCAGTGACACCGTAATACTAGCTGCTGAGCATAGAGTGGCTTTATTGGTAAAAACCAGGTCCAATAGTTTTGAACTCCCAGCTTTGGACTTGAACTAGTTGGTCTATGGAGTTGGCAATAATGAAGTCTAGAAATCTTTGTGCGTATTTATTTGACAAAAGTATAGGCTCCCCAGTTAATGGATAGATAGTTGAAAGTCTCACAAGTGAAGTCTTAGGCTTGACAGGGAGAGATGTCAGTTTGTTTAGATATGCCTTATGGGCTTGCAGGTGATACGGATGGGTTATACTAGCTGGCTATGATATATCACGGAGTTCTGTTTATTGTGAAATGGATATGGAAGTACTCAAGGATGTTGTCCTGTCTTACAAGTTTTGAGATGAGATGGCTTCTTAGGAATCCAGATATGCCCACTCCAGTAACAGTGTCATTTTCTGCACTGGGTCTGAAAGAGTGGTAGACACTGAAACCCTGCACTGTGAGGGTGCTCTCATAGTTCTGAAACCACGTTTCAGTAACTACACACACATCAATATTTTCAAGAATTAGGAATGCCTGTAAGAAGTGCAACTTCTTGTTTAAGCTTCTAGGATTGAGCAGTGCTACCTTTATAAGTTTTTAGTTTGATTGGCTATGCAGGTAAATTGAAGATCTTGCCTAAAAAAGGTGCTATGGGGAGGAAAAATCCCTGGCCAATATACTGAAGCCAAGAGAAGAGAGGTGCAGTTCGACCTTAGCAAAGTAGCCAGGGTTGTTCATCACACACACACACACATATATATATATATATATATATATATATATATATATATATATATATAAAATCTTTTGTCTGTATTGTGGCATCATTAGATATTGCTCATTTCTAGTTTTACACCAGTTTCAGATGCATATTCTGAGAGCTTCATCAAGTCTCTCTTCATATGATCCAAGAAGAATGTTTCAAGTCATTCACTCACACGTGCAATGACAATGTCATATTGGACTTAGGATGAAGTGACTTGAGGGCTTTAGTGTCAGCTAACCATCAACTCTGTCTTGGCTTAGCCTGGTTGGGCAGTGTTGCATCTGTGTGTCTGACTAGAGTCACCTATGACTAAGACGTTGCTAGACGTACTATATTGGTTTTGCTAGCTTAAGGGCTCCTGCATGTCAGCTGTATGACTTCTCAAGTTATTCTAACTCCTAGTTGTGTTTATCGGTAGTTTCTGCATTTCCTCTTTGCTAGTATGAAGCTCAGTGTCCTGTATACCAAACCTTCATCTAGTAGGGCCTTTGTGGTTTAGGCAGGGACTATCTATGTACCTCAGCATAAGAAAGCTTACATGTTTGTCTAGGACATGGCATGGCTGTGTGAGGTGGGTGTCGGAACTGACAACAAGCTGGGTATATAGTCCATGAAGAGTGGTTGGCCTTCCAAGTTAGTAGATATTTGCATCTGTCACATGTGGAGGAATCAAACAATTGTCAGTGAGTGTGAGACAGTTCTTACATTGTCTCAGTGTTCCTGTTGTTATCAATCGAGCAACAGGAGTGAGGTGAACTGTGATTTGATGATATTTAGTGTCTTGTGAGATAGGGAGTACTAATGTTTGCTAATGAACAGACTTTGTAGGAATAATATATATATATATATATATATATATATATATAGAGAGAGAGAGAGAGAGAGAGCACTAGGGTGAGCAATAAGCCAAAGCATTAGAGTTACAATTACACAGGTACAGTAGCAATAAAAGAAAGGTACATCTGTCCCCATAAGACATCCTTATCATGCCAAATTCAGGAATAAATCTCTGTTATGGAACACTAGTATAAACAAACTATACAGTAAAAGGAAGAAACACTTGGCCAGTAAAAGTAAACAAAAAAATCAAAACAAAATCAAATCCTCCAAAAGCAAATATTTATTGTATTTATTTTACATTTGTTTACTGGGAGTGTCTGACTGGGCTACGAAGCCCATTTTCAGCAGAGGCCCAGAGAAAAAACCTCCAAGAATCACATGAATATTATAACATAGTTACGCAGCAGTTGGCATACATAGTGTATATAATAAGATTATACAGTATTGAGACCGTAACCAGTAAGTCAAGTATGTAGCGCAATACACATTAAACTTAATAATGTTGGCCAGAGAGAGGTGTGATGATTGTTCATAGTTAAAAACAGTTAAACATCTGATTAAACATAGAAAAATACAAAAATGCTTATAAGTGTTCTGAGAAGACCAGTGGAAAAGAAATTTTTAAAAAGAACTTACAAAAATTAATCATTTAGTGGATACTAGTGGTTTACCATATGAAAGTTAAGAGAAAGTTATCTATAGGAAAGATGTAGAGGGGGCGATAGGCTTGGAAAGCAAAAAAAAAAAAGATTACTTGATAGATACGGAGTGGGGATATATGGAGTTGGCAGGGTCTCATCCTTGCCATCTGTGCTACAGACAACTACAAAGTCTTCTTCAGCTATGTCAGAAACATTAAAGGTACTACCCAGCAATGCTCAGGGTCAATATATAAATAACAGCAACACTGAACTCATCTCTTAAGGACATAGCCAACAAATTAGCAGACAAATTCAGCTCTAACTTTAAGTTAAAGGCTAAGTTTTGATTCACAACATGGTGAGTAATTCTTGGAATGGCAAAATTATAAAAATGAAAACAGGGAATATTGTACACACACACACACACACACACACACACACACACACACACACACACACACACACACACACACACACACTCTGAGGTTATAGCTCCTCAGAAAAGTTTCCCCTACACCAAACTACAGCAATCTAGGAATTAGTACATGTAAGTAACAGGGGTGTATCACAAGATATTGGGGGAAAGGGGGAGGTGTGCTCAAACAGTAAAAATGTGTTGACGTAATTTCAAGCTTTTCGATTCACTGCTATTGTTGTGTAAATGTAATTTTTTCTTACATTTAGGGTTCAGTACAAGTACACACATACTAGACTTTAGCCTCAAGCAAACATTGACATGGTACAGACATAAGGATGATGAGGAAGGCATGTTGCCTGCAGGTGTGGAAAACTTCAGTCAGATGGAAAGGAGCTCAGCTAAAGCACAAGCAATGGTAAACAGTGCCATGCATGAGAACACTTTGTTGCAAAAAAAACCAAAGGTTGTTTCACTCATTAAGGCATGATCTTTAAGCTTACCAGGTAAATACTCTTCAGATTCAAAATTTCTAGTACTCTGCATGTTTCAATGGCTAGCCTAACAACATTGTCAGAAAACTGTAGTTTTAGTATAAATGCTTTTGCACATTAAAATCTTTCAACCATGGTATCCCGCAAAACAAAACAACAAAAAAATAGGTATCCCACTTATGTTTCAATGCACTTCTTTATACCTTTATATTAACATTCATATGCTGTACAAAAATAACCTTTTTTTTGCAAGCTCTCTGTTGGTGCCTGTAACTAACTTCCCTGGGATTTCATTACATTTGTTAAATCATGATGTTTTTAATGGACCTCCAAACTTACTTTTGTTGACATATTTATTTGGACCAGAGCACAATACACAATATATGTCCTAGTAGACGTGGAGCAAAACACTAGCCAGTCTGGGACATATTTATCTAAATTAAACCAGACAGGAAACTGGTACTTTGTGAGCAATGAAGTTCCTAGCTGAGAGTCCGTAATCAGGAAAAAAAGAACCACAAACAAGTTCAGATGAGACTTAAGAGTGATCAAGCTCTTATAACTTGTTAAGAAATCGATACTTTACTGAAAATAAAGGATAGTAAATAGATGAGCAAGGATCTGACTTATACCAGGACATTAATATTTACTATCTGTAGTTTTAAGGCATGCACACATTGTGTGTAATGCATAATCAACTAATTTTGACAGCTAACAACATTAGTTTCCATAAAACAACATGCTATATGCTGTGTAATCATTATGCTTCAATACATTTTAAATATATTACTAGTTTTTAACAAGTACATAGCAAGGCAGGCTTTGTATTAGAACAGTACCTCGCAAGATTTGCAGTAACAAGTCCTGCCTAATCCTGCCCACCATCCAACAATCTGTGGAAAAGTTAAGTAATATTCATACTGATGGCAGCATGAATATTTACTGTCTATTCATAGTTTACCCTTTTCCAGAATGTAGTGCAATCTTGGAGTTGATATTTTTAATTTGCAGGGGGTGTGGGGGGTTCAGGGGGCTTGCCCCCCCCCTGCAAAAACAAAGAAAAAATATACTGTCAATCATGCATCTTTTCCATACCACTATATGCCTGTTTCACCTGTCAGTGAGGCCACGCCCACTTCTGTACAGACTAACCTGTGAGGTACTGTACTAATACAAAGCCGCAAGGCATTCAGTAGTAATGACAGGGTGTGGAGATGATGCATCCTATAAGTATGCTCAAAGACTGCAGCAAGAGGAGTCCTGCATCAGTGATGGCAAGAGTCATAATGAGGCTGTACCATGGGCTGTTTTTGCATACACTGTGCATCTGTGCAGCAGCTCCAGAGCAGACCCAGACTGATTCTAAGAACTCATAATGAATGATCTCGTATGCTACAAAGTTAATGGAAGTTTTCCAGTTCTCAGCTACGCAGCAATAGATAAATGCACAAGTATTACAAAGAGAATGCGGCTGTTCCTACTGAATAGCTGAGCAGTTTTACAGACTCAGTAAGAAAGTCATACCCAGTGACATCTCTGCTTCTACAGCTCTTCACTCGGTATACACTAAACTAATGCAAACAATCAGCAGCATACCTCTCAACCTCTTAGAGCAAGAAATCTGCACAAAGCCATAAATAAAAGTGGGACAAAGGACTAAAATAAGGACAATTTTTAAATATTGCTCTTACAAACTTAAAAATTTGATAGAATAACAGATTTTGCATTAGAATGAATTTTCTAAAGGGTATGAAGTTTGTAATTCAGATGTCTGTCATTATTTTCTAGTTTTAGTCTTTAATGACTTGCCACTAATTTGTTAGAAAACCACAATTTTATGAAAAACGGACCAAAAATATGATGCAAAAATCTGGACATTCTGTGAAAATCTGTACAGCTGTGAGTTATGATCAGCAGAATAATGCAAACTTGAGGTGGTCTGGGTTAAAAAAAGGAATAAAAGTAACAATTTAAACATCATGCGTGCTGGTACTACTATAAGTATTTTGTTATGCACATATTCAGAAGTTATTTTCTCAACGTCACTCTGCTGCTAAACCAGCATAACATCTCTGTACCCTAGCTAACCATGACAGAAAATACAGCATTTTATGTTGATGTGACCTTCCATTGTCTTATTTTATAATACGGACATAATTTAAGTGGCATGATACTATATACAAAACAGCCTGAGATTCAATTGTGGAAAGTGTGCAAAGAAAAACTCTATACACGTTTAGAAAATAAACTACGATTACAAGCCTGCAAACAAACTACAAGTCACAGGGAGGGCAGTTAAGCGTCAACATTGCCTTGGGGAGAAAGAACCAATCAGCAGCTCACATTCCTTCTGTGTAGTGTGATTCTCTGAAAATCACAGCCTCCTCTACTCCATACCAGGAAAATGACTAGTCAAACCATTACAGCCTGAAACAACCCCTCAGTGTGTCCACACTGAGGGACATCTACAATCCTAGGCCAGACGGTAACAGAATTCAGAAGGGAAAGTCCTCTGACTTCCCAGCTCAGAGGTGTACTTAACTTTTGTCTGTAGAAAACTTCAGTTGCTAAAAATGCATCAGTAGTAGTACACTGACATAAAATTATAACTCGATACAGGTCTCTTAGCATCACACAATGTCGACAATATTTACTAGCCCATGTTAGAAAACTGCTCCCCTGTACTTCACCAAAGGCAAAGTGAATTTCCATTTATGCACTGTTGTGATATGCTTACTTTTCTGTTTGGCATTACAATGTGGCCATATACTATTACTTGATGTAGATGTTTTTGCTTCTTCATAAAAAGTGGCGTAGATATAAAACACTACTGCGTGGAAATATTTCAGACACTTTTTAGATAATACATAATTTTCAAAGAATGAGTTTTTCTTAGTGTGTATTGCTGTGTTTTTAAATGTTAACAAGCTATCAATACCAAACACACTTCTCCAAACCTATATAGCTACAGTTATGGGGCCGGCTTATTCATTTGTCTTTAGCCTTTGCAGTGCATCTGCAGTGAGAAATCCTACTAAAATGACAGGGTTTAAGTACCACTCTGTATACTGTTCGTATCCTAGGGAAAGAAAACTTATTTTTACTTTATTCAGTCATTATAAACACAAGCTCACAAAGCAGAAGTGCCTCTTTTTGAGGGAGACCTAGAAGAACCTTCTGTTTAAAGTCTGTTGTTCAGAATCATAGTTTTCAAAAAACTGAAAATCAAACCCAAGACTGAAGGATACTCGTCTAACAGCTCACATCTTTATAACCCCTCTGAGTTGTCACAGTGAGCATCAGTTTTCAGTGTAGAGTCTAAGTAAAGAAACAGTTTGGTGCTTGAGCAGTGGCCAGACAGGGAAGGCATGAGTATTCCATGAATGTTCTTCCACATCTGCATAGAGGTCCCTGCAAACCCAATAATGCGACCACACATCAGCAAATGCAGTCACCAGAACAATGACAGCTAGAGCAAATTTTCAGAATTCAAGCTTTAAACAGCAAGCTCCTCCTCCTCATTAAGAGATGTGGTCCTCTCAACAAAGAGTCTCATTTAAATGACACAAGTAACCTGCAAAGCAGTCAGCATGGCAGTGGGAGGGGACACTGTGTAACCTGCCTAAGCCATCAGGGAAGCAGAGGAATTCAAGTGTCCTGCAAAACAAAAACAGTTCCATTTGTTCACGAATGGATCACATGCAACTCAACAGTCATGTCAAAAATACCCTATCATGAGGTGTGAGAGTACTTACATTACAGACAGAAACACAATCAATGAAATTAGTGCAACTGCTTTATTTACTGCCTTAATGCAGCAAACTGTGCTGCAAGAGCAAAGCACCTTTAAATGCCTGTTAATGTGTATCGGTAGCAATTTCCTAAATATGAAGTGGGCTCCTCCCTTTGTCTGCCTTGTTATAGGGCCCTAGAATTGCGATGATGATTTCTATGCCATTAGAACTGTAAGGAGGATGTTTGGCAAATGAATGCATATGGCATACCCTTTTTGCATAACAATAAACAAATGAATTGCTGCTTAAAATTTGTTTTGTTTAGCATCATAATTTGTTAACAAAATGTACGGACACATTAACAAACACACAGTAATATTTGTACTTAATATTTAATATTGATACTTATAGTCTGTTCAGTTTTGCCCTTTTCTCTCAGGCTAAGGTTAATTTAGGTTCATCTGACTACTTGCTCAAGCTAATTCAGTTGGTATGTTTCAATATGACTTTTAAAATTCCTAGTTCATGATTTTATCTTCTAACTTCCCGACAAATTAATGTCTTATTTAAATTCTTCATTTTAATCTGTGCATAAAAATTCCATTTTGACACTGGAAAATGCTAAATATTGTCTTATAATAGAATTATAGTTTCTAGAGTACTTTCTGCAGTAGATACATCTGAAAGCACAGTATAAACCAATGGGAAAAATACTGTAAGGAGGGAGTAAATGCAGGAAAAATGGCAGCCTTCATATCCGCATCATGATTTACAAACACTACAGTGGACAGCTGCGTAGGCATGGAAAGATTGGGCAGGGTGTTTATGACAGACTTCATAGGACCACAGTATGCACTCTGGTTCTATACATACATATATTTATATAAATACACACACACATATATATATATATATATATATATATATATATATATATATATATATATATGTATATATATATACACACTCATACATACAGATATACATATACACACACTAAAAGAGCTTGCATTAATGACAAAAACACGTGTAGTACAGGATACTATCTCGCAACCAAACTTCATAAATCAACACCAGCTCTTCACTCAACATAATCACTTCCAACAAACAGGCTTGGATTCACTCTAAACATGGTCACAATTTGTCTGTCCAGAACTGTCTACCACACATTTTGTCTAGTTAAAAAGGATAAACAGATACACAGTTCTAGTTGTCCTGTGAAATTAAAAAGTTAAGGCCTGCTTAAAAGATGCAAATAACACCACCTGGTACCCTAAAGTGGAATAAAGTGGGGCACAGGATGTTTCTCCAAAACAGAAATCTGGGACACATCAATTCTTCAGTGACAGCTTCTTCATTCCTTCTGCTGGAGAAAGAAAGGAGGTACACAGTCCAAGCCACAATGAACAAACTCTAAGGGCCCATTCTGAACTGTTAATGCTTTGTTCTTGATTTTTCATTTTTTACCTCTGTTACTGCTGTCTATATCTTTGTAAGTATATACTGTAGATGTCTGGAAAGACGTCTGCTATCTTCTATTCTGTCATTCAATTAATGGGGCAATGAAGGCCATGCCTCCCACTGAAAAAGTACTACTTTATACATATAGATATACACACATATTACATTGCGTGCCTCTTGCCATTTACAGTGTATACACTACAAGTTACATGCTGCAGAGATTAAATCAAACTGATTTCTTTCAACACAAATGTAGCTAGCTAGTCACAGAATTAACAATAAACTAAACAAATATCATACAGTTCCACACATCTTTTTCACTGCCTGTTGAAACACCTCTGGTAAAGTAGCAGATTTTACCTCACATCGGCCACCATGCTTGTTGACACATTTTCCTTGTGGTTTCCAGATTCTGTGATATCCTTTTGCAAAAAAAAAACAGCAACAATCACTCCAAATCCAAGTTAATGCTCTGTGGCGCTCCAGTTGCCTCCAACTTTTTCCTGTCAAGCTGAAATCCTAGCTTCCAGTTTCCTGCAGTATGACATCTCACTCCCCCCCTCCCCCCAGTACCCACTATCAGCAGAGGAAAGAAAGCTTTGACAAAGCGCAGTCAGTACAGTTCCTTCTGTAATCTCCAGTTCTCCTTAGAACCATCTCAACATCTGGCCCTCGCTGGTGCAAAAGAGCAGGGTGTTCCTCCATTAACAATTTCAAAAACAAACATTTCCTCTTGGATACTCCAGTCTGCTTTTTCTTTTCATGTTTAATGCTGGGGGAAGAAGGCAGATTTGATTGTTTCCCGAAACTAGATCATAGCAAAGAGCTGGGAAAGAAACACGTTCTTTTAGAGCAGCAGTCTGTCACTGAGACACAGATGCTTCAAGCTGCAATACAGCCAGAGAGTGAGTGTGTGTGTGTGTAATGACATCATTCCCTATCCTCCCCTACTAACAGTAGAGCCCCACCCACTTTTTGCTGGGCTTGAATGTCTCTCTACAGATTTCCTGCGTGGCCACTTTCTCAGTACAGCACAGACTACAGGCTTCTCACTCCTACAAATTCAAACACCTCAAGGATAGTTTTCAAACAGAACATGTCAACAGACGCTGCATTTTCCCTGCTTTCTTCCCCTTTCCTTTTTATTTCAATAGTACCCCAAAACGCAGCACAAAAACTCGATACGGACAGCTGCTCTAGTTTTGCTCTGACTCCTGACCTTCATTTGACTTCACCATCAGTAATAAGTTAAATGATTAGTAAAAATGGTCTTTTGCCTTCATTCTCATGACCAACTAATATCTAGTTAAATGTTTTTGTTTTTTTTTTGTGGGAGGGAGAATGTGGGTCATAAATGTTGCTACAAAACCAGATTCCTACTGCAAGAAAGTAGAATGACCAACTTGCCACAAAATTCATGAATAAAATTCTATGTATCTCAGTACCTTAACACAAACACGCACACAGAAAAGCCATTAGACATGGCATTTCTACATGTCAACTGCTGATAATCTTCCTACCTCCCTCATCAACAAAACAATGCCAGTGTGGGGGGAGCGAATAGTACAAACTTCTGAAGATGGAGCTCATAATTCATGCAGTACAGCTGTATACTGTTACTCACACTAAAAGTGCTGTATGTATGTGTGTGTGTGTGTGTGTGTGTGTGTGTGTGTGTGTGCGTGGAGGGAACAGTTCCTTAAAGTTCCCATGAAATATTTCATTCACACAATATAAGGAATCCTAGCACTTATTTACCCTGGTTTGCTGGAATGTTCTGCACAATATTAAACTGCAAAGTGAAAAAAGACCTGTCTGTATCAGCATGTCTAGTTATGTGGAACTAAAACCAGACACAATGTGTTACTGTCAGATCAATAAAGTCGTGCAACACAGCAGGAAATAATACCAGCATAAGAGTCAGCAGAAACTAAAAGGGATGGGTGACAGAAATTGCAATCAGGAAGTTGACTTGCAATACTTAAACTCTGCATTTGTAGACAGAAGTTTACAGAGAATGACAAGTGACACTGAGCTCATCTGGGTGTCAGGTAATCCCAGTTATTCCAGGAATGAAATCATGATGAATGAATTTGCCATATACAACATGCAAAGTCCAAGCTAGCTTAAGAAAAAGAAAGCAAAAAGCTGAATAAAGGAGTATCTATTTGTATGTATTTTCCTTAATACTACTGTACAGCTGATACTTGTATTCCTGTTCTTTAATTTCTACTGCCAAGGCAGAGATCTACAGTGTGGTCAAGTATTTTCCAAACAAGCATTAAAACACTGAGCAAGACTGGAACCAAGATGCTTTAAATTTGCTGTTACTTCTAAGGCAAACCTGAAAATTGGCGGGGCTCACACTACTAGTCCTGGTATTAGTCTCTGCCTCCTTCTAAGATATTCTGTTCTTGGGTCAGCTCTGACAGACAGACACATGCACAGTTTGATCCTTTGCTAACAGCTATGAAGTCTGTCCATAATGTTTCACAGTAGTTCCACTCAAACCAACTTTTACTCAACACACAAAAAATGTTCCAGTGACAATGCCAGCAGAACCCTATGAACACATTTGCTTAAAGCAGTGACCACAAAGGATATGAGGATCTCCACAGCAAAACATCCAGAAAAGGTGCAGGGGACCCAAGAAGTAAAACAAGCTCAGATGGGAACATAGGTTCATAGGTGAATACTATGCTAAATGCTCTGAAGGGTCACTTCAAGCCTAAGAAACTTGAACCATGTTGCAACAATAAAATAATGAATTTGCCAGGCTCCGGAACAGAAAACAGTGTGTTGCTATAGCTTGTTGAACAAACCAAGATAATAAACAGTTAAAACATTTTATTACAGTGTTATTAAAATAACCAAAACAATAAGCACTTTCATCTTAACTTAGACTTCATTAAACTGCTGTTATGATCTTTTTATATGCACATAATCTAGGCACATGACCTTTTAAAAACTTATTTTTTAAAACTTTAAAGGTGCACTGTTGCAATATGTTGCTAATGCATTAAGCAGCGAAAGACAATATGGTGATGGCTACTATTAGTAACCTTTTCATAGGGAAACCAGTGGTTACTTTATCTATTATATGTTCGTTCTATGTCTCTTTCGCTCAAACAAAAGTAGCTTCTGCACTCCCACTACAGAATGATGTGGGTGCTATACACATTTAACTCATTAAAGAACTTTAGGAGCTACTCAAACACAGTGGCATGAAATTGAGAGGAAAATAAGAGGATGACATTAATACTTTGCTTCATTCTCCTTTTTCAGTAAACAATATAAGAAGTTGTAAGGAGGCAAAAACTTGCCAATCTTAAGATTAAGAAGCTCAGCTTTCTCTGTAGCTCTGTCTTTTTATAAAGAAGCAAACACACTGACAGATGGGTCAAAGATTTTGTGGACTCTCTTAAGCCTCCTGTTGTCTTCCTAGCCAACCATATTGTCTTGGCGTTGTTCTCTTCAAGGAATGCTCCTCCCTAACCCTGGTCCTCACTCAGTGATATAATTCTGCACCTCCATTAAGGTTTAATAAGGTGGACTACTGGGTACTAATTAAACACTCTGCTGGTTCATCAGTGGCTGGCTACCTTGCTTCATCCTCAATTTCCTGAAATATGTACAGACTTCATAGTCAAGCAAGTGGTGCACATCTGTAACATTTCCTTCAGTTTTAGCTACATGACCTGGAAGAAAGCTGCAGCTGATGCCCCCATCCAACATAGCTTGGCTATCATTCATATCTTCGCACAGTACAAGACTTTTTCCTCTTCTCCCATCTTTAGGGAAAAAGAAAGGAAGCAGCTGACAAACGTAGCAGTATCTAGAAACCCATGGATATTTTCTCTACAAGCTTCTTGGCTTCTGCTGAATGTATTCTGCACACACGGAAAAAGGCTTACTGAAAGGGGCTTAGTTCACTGAACTGACTAGGGTAATTTGCCTGTCAAGTATTCTATTGTGGAAACAAAATTTTAACCACAAGACAGGCATCTGAATCCTGTGTTTGATTTATAATCATCTTTCACATTGATGTTGATGATGGGCATATCATCTTCTACCTTGCTGAGGGACCTTCACACTCCTGTACTCTTCCTCTCTCTGTTTTTGGCCTTCAACCCTTCTCTGTTTGCTCAAATACACTCTCTTTAGACCTCTGTAATTTTAATGTCTTAATATATGCTGATGACATGAATTATCAATTCAGTTTGACTATTAAGGTCTCTATCCAGAAAGACATTGTCTAATGAATGGTGTGGTGTTTGACTATGTGACAGCCTCTCTTTACCCCAGGCGGTAATCAAGGAGCCTCAGTCCTCATCACTGACACCGGTGAGAGATGATCACTAAAAAACAGGAATGGATTTACACAGCATTTTTAAATGCAGCTCTCTGCATTAAGCACAGTTTCCTCCAAGAGCACACAGGGAACATGCGCCAAACCTGGGACTGGAGCCTCCATCTCTCCCGATCCCAAACCAGACTCACTTTGGAACAGTCTGTCCCAGTTCCAAGTAGCTGACACACCCACACCTGAGTATTTCATTTTCACACACACTCACACTCCTGGGAAAAGCTTGTTTAGAAATAGTCTGCCTAGGAGAGCTATTGACACCTACAGAAATTTTAAAATGAATCAGTTATAGTTCAAGAAACATTCTTTAACTGTTCATCACAAGAGTTCTTTCTTGTAAGTCTTCTATTAATAAAGAACATGTGACAATATACTTCCATTAGGATTCCCAAGCTTATTCTCAACTTGAAGTCTTAATAATCTGCTGTGTTCGCAACTGATGACACCGTCACTGTTTTAAGGGATTCAGCTGATTCATTTATGTGTAGTCTAAGCCAGTGTTCAGTAAATGGATCAACTGTATGGAGCTCCCTCCATAGCTTATTTGCTTCTCATGCCTGACAGTCATTGAGACATGTTCTTAGTTGCCCATTTGTTCCCCATTAGGTGTGGGAGCACTGTTGAGTATTCATCCCGAGTTAGGGTGAGAGCCACTCTAAATCTGTTTGTGTCCCTATTGGGCGAAAGCTAGCCAAAGCTGGACTGTCACCCAGACAGCCATGAGGGAAATTTTTATACTTTTCTAACACCTTCCTCTGGTGGTGAAATGACAGTATTACTAAAGGAGGCAATTATGTCCCTCTGTGGCAGCCTGAAAGCTCTCACACATGCACTGCCATCACAATTCGAGTGATCACATGCATGTAACATCTCAGATGGTGACCTGGTTCAGATAATGGCCATATGCCTTCACTCCAGAGCGAAAGACGCACGAACCAGGGGCCATCAAATTCCCCCAAAGGTGGGCATATTTACTGAGGAAAAGTCACACCTCCCCACCCACCATCCCAGCTCTTCTAGTGCCCAAGCTGCTACTTTAATGCCTCCCCGATCTGTAACCTGTTATCTAATACTTCCATCATACTTACATGCAATGATGTTCAAGACATTACGCTGTGTAGACAGTATGACCACTGTTAACAGCCTGTGTAACCTTCTAAACAAATTAATTGAATTTAATAGTCGGATGTCTCTTTGATGAAACCAAACTGTTGAGGATCTAGCCTAAAGTTTTGATATCATAATCTATAATTACTGGGGTATGGGGTATCGCTGCCCTTGTGGAGGGACATCATCACTGCAGTGCACTGTAAATCAGGAACAAATCCTATGGCTAGGTTTAGGTTAAGTAGTCTTAGGAGATGTTTGATAAAGGCTCGTTTGATGCTGTTTATTAGACATTCAGGTGTATTGTCAGGTCCCATGGAGGAAGTACTTTGGTATTTAATAGCACTTTCAAAGCATGTTCCTTAGTGATAATAGGGGTGTAAGTGATTCTATGATACGTGTAGTTTGGATAGATGTTTCAGGGGTAAGGTTTGCATTAAGCTATTTGTTAGAATATTAATGCTGTCTATTGGATTAATGTGGGTGGTATGATTTAGGATAAGTTCTCTGCATTGTAGAGTGGTGGTCCTTAGTTTCCTAATGCACCTAAGGAGGAATATGTAGTCATCCTTAGTCTGAGAAGCTAGCATAAGTTCATGGGTTGCTTTGTAAGCCCTAATAATATTTTTCAGTTCCCAGGTAATTTTTTTCTATTGTCCTTGTTATAAGGAGTTTTGGATCTGATGCATAATTTAAGGATTTTTTTCTCTTGTTGTAAAGTTTATTTATTGTTGGTGAAGCATGGGCAGAGTGCTTTTACTTATTTTATAGGTTCATAGATGTGCACTAGATTAATGACCACTGGGGCCTTTTTAAGCATAGCTATGGATCCTGAATCTCTGACAAGTTCTGGTACCCTTGGTAAGTGTAAGCATGGGCCCTGGAGATGAAACATTTACAAGCAGGGATCTTGGAGATAAACCATTTATAGGCTGGTTAATGATAATTCTATGCATTGGTTCAAGTGGGTATAAATCTCTTTTCTGAAGCTAACTGCTGTGACAGCATCCAAGCTCATGCTGTTATAGGTGAATTTTGAGATTTCATCATATAAATTTATGAGGTTTGCCAGTATGAAGTTCTTAAAATCAGAGATGTTGGTTTCAGGGGCTTTGGAGATTTTGAAGGCAAATGTCATGAGTTTATGGTCAGACCTAACTGGGAAAGGCATGACCAGGGGAACAATACATATAGATGCTGTACTGGTGAGGAATAGAGCTAGAATATTCTGCCCTCTGGTGGATGCATTATTTTATTAATTAATTTATTTATTTGATGTTTGTTTACCGGGATAGTCCGACTGGGCAAGTGCCCGTTTTCAAAGGAGGCCTGGGGGGAAAAGCCCCATTATACAACCTATTAGTCCCCACAAGGGGTGGCCTTTAGGGCCAGCTGCTTTTGTTATATGTTGTGGCAGGTAACACTGCACTAATCCTGTGGAGTGGTGGTCACCAGGATCACCCTCTGACCCCATACTCAGGTTTACTTCAAGGCAACTACTTCTCTTAAGTATGCATCCTGCCAACTGAATACCTCCTAAGGTTGCCTACATGTCTATCCTTCAGGCTATATGACTGAAATAAAGTAATCTACTCACAGCTTATGTTCTTGCTGGAGAATAATAATTTAGGAATTCATTAAGATAAGCAAAAATGTCTTTCTTTTTTACAGCCCCGGAGTAATTATCCATGTGGGTTAGTGGTCATTCCTCTCCTGCATTTATCCATCTTTTGCTTTTATGGTGGGTAGGTATGTGCCGTCTCAGACTGTGTTTGCCTAGTAGGCTTGGCTGAACCAGCAGAAAACTGCTCCCACACTCCTAGACCTATCAATTACCTCCTTTGCTACAAAGTTTTAAGATTATGTGCTTTTAGATCCAGAGTCTGTAGCAGTCCTAGGTCTGATTCTCACAGCCCCCATTTGCCTCCTCTGTGATTTTTTTTTACAAGTTACTTAATCAGACATTGCTCCTCCATCATCCATGGGAAGAGACTGAGTGCCCAAGTAAGTTTACTTAGTTAATAGATATTTCTTCTTACCCCAAACATGTCTAAAATGTCCCTATCTTGCTCACATCCTCTCTTCTGTCATCCTTTCTGTAACTCTCAGATGCTAGCTCATGCTTCCCCCATCTTGACAAAAACTACTAGGCTTTTAGCACCTCCGTCCATAGTTATGTGATTCTCAGCTTTCAGTCTAAGTTAACACTGTTTTTTTTTTCATACTTTTACAAGTTTACTCAGTATATCCCTTTTGTTAGCACACTATTTGTATCAGCATTCATCTGTTTTGATCAGGCATTTCACAGTGGAAAGTTTCCTGGCTCCTCACTTCCTTGTTGGTAGGCTCATATGATGAATTATCCAATCCAGTTGATGCATTTAGCAGGTGTGTTTATGATAATAGAAATGAAGTTTCAGTATCAATAACCATCTGCAACCTTAGCTTAGTTCAAAAGGCATTTAAAGTTTCAATAAGTAAACCACAGGCTAGGATGTCTTTATCAAGAAACCTCACAACTCATAATACACCATTATAAGATCAAAAGGGATAAAAATAGAGAAAAATTATGATATTTATGTTGTTGCACAAGTTATTCAACTGAGTTAAACTGTAATATATAGATATCTGCTTAAGATAAAGACTGGAAGGCTAGGAACTGACTGACTGCCAAACTGATATCCATACATTCATTATTATTTCATGAGCATTCAAGTCTTTCATGCTCGACATCATGGGCCATCTTACACTCCTCTCCTGCTGGCCAGTGCATTCTGGGTAGGACCAGGTAACATGTTTCATGTACTACCCACTATCCCGTCCCCCTTTCACCACTTCCAACTGTGTCTCCAGTCACTGGGAATGGAAGAAAAGAATCTGCCCACCCTCTTGCCAAGAACATCTTTAGGGGTCTCTTCTTGTTCCTTCCTTGGGTCCATTAAGCAAGGTACCAAATTATCTGCTGCCATCTTTGTCATCCTCCTGTTCAAGAATACATTCTGGGTACACTTGTCTCCCCTGTGAAGCATTTCTTAATATGTCAACACTTAGACCACTCTGTGACCTCTAGCCACATGAACCACAAATGTAATTCAAAGGTTCATAGGCGGACATTATGCTAATGACCACTGGGGCCTTTATAACCTTGGCTATGCAACTCAATGGTATCCCTTTGTATCCTGAGCATATGTATTAGGAAGGATGCATGTTAGTTAGGAAGTTGCTAGAGATTATATGACGGGGTATATTACTTTGGAAATAGTTTAATGTCTGCCTCCGTCCATCACAGTCACAGGGCCCAGACCCGGGCTAAATCTCTGATTTCCTAGTCATTGGTCAAGGTTATGCTTGAATAGGGTTAGGGAAGGACTCTGCTTCACATGGATGAAGAAACTTTTTGATCCTGACAAGACAGATCTGTCTTGCCAAGGTGTCCTATTTATGTCACAAGCACAATTTAAATCCTTAGACCTAGTAGTCCCGATGCTGTTGGTTTTGTGGATCTGCAAAAGGTCCATCAGAGCTTGATCCAAGGATGCCTTGTATGCAAGGCATAGACTGCCTGTCAGTAATCTGTAGGAGAGTGAGTACAGAGATAGGGCTTTAAGGCGCTCTGTACAAGACAATGTGTTTATGCCCTGGATTCTCTTGGTAAGGAACTTTTGTGGGCATTCCATCTACTGCATATATCTGGTCAGATACATGCTGAAGGAGGGATCATACTCAATCATGGTTCCAATGAGAATCAAATAAAGTTGTACTATGACTTTCTTGGGCCTGGATGCCATGCCCTTACTAATAAGTTGGGCAACATAGAATGATTTTCTTACTACCTTGGCTACATATTGGTCAAAGGCCTGATTGCTATCTACATATCTTCCCAGCTCCCTAACTACAGGGTCACCTCTTATGGGTGTCTTATTAGTGCTGTAATTTACCTGGGTAGCCGATTTCCCAAAATGTACTACAATATATTTCATGGAACTGAGTTTTCAGCCATGACTTCAGCACTGGTCATTTGTCTGTGTTAGACCCTCTTGCAAGATGTCTGTGTCATGGGGGAATCTGTGATGGATCTCAATTTGCAGTCTTCTGTAAACTTGGTCAGCCAAAGGTCCTTGACATTAGCCATGACCTCCAAGAAGTAGATACCAAAGAGAAGAGGGCCCTGCATGTTGCTCTGAGGTTTCCCATTGGTGACGGAGTCTCTCTGTGCAGGCGGGCTGACCTTGTTCCATGAAATTTTTGTTAAAGTCCAAGAACATCTGGGCATACTTTAACATTGGAGGAATAGGTGCAATAGTTAACTGAACAGTTAAATCTCTCAAAATAATGCAGTTCTTGTTGATAGGGTGTTCTTTGAACACTTTAAAGAATCTAGCATGATCATCTGGGAACATACAGGGCGTCCTTCAGCAGGTTAAAAGTTGGTAGTCTGTCTTATTTATGATGCTCTAGAGTTCTGTGAGTTTGGTCTTTGGGTCTCTGGAGATCTGTCTGGAGGTATATGGTAACAGACAAATATGGAGATGCCACCTCTGTTACGTTCAGGCCTGAAGGCATAGTAGATGCAAAACCCAGTTATGGAGGGAGGCATTCTTCACATTTAAATCAAGTCGCAATAGTTACACAAAGTGGAAACCTAAGATCAAGCAATTTGCTGTTGAGACTTCTGTCGCTGAGAAAGAAGCACCTTAATGCTGTCCAAACTGATATTTGATTACTTTACTACGTTGGAATGTCTATTAACTGGACACAGTAGGGGCAGTAGAGGGTTTAACTTTTCAGTGAGAGGTACAGGCCGTAACAATGAACACTGTGGTTGCAGTGCTTTCCTTCATTATACATGGAGCTAGACTTATTTTAACTATAGTTTATGTTCACTTCCCCAGTGAATGATCAGGATGTGATTGCCTTAAAAAGCCTCTGTCTCATCTAACTGAGGCACAAAAGAACTTATACTGTATTTGCAAAGATCAAAGTAGATATTTTTGTAGGAAGACAAGCCCCCACTCCCCAATGCATTTGGGCTAACAACCAATGCACAACAGAGCAGAAAGAAGAATCTCCCCAAAATAGTGCACTGCAAATGTATGCAGCCCTCTGAAATCCCTGATGCTCACTGAATTATTGCACCCCAGCACATCTTTGGCCTCCCAGTAGGATATACTGATGCAGATGCATTTGGGGACCCTTCATCCCTCCACCCGCAGACTTTGCCTCATTATTCATTCATCAACATAAACAGCCCTGACACATCCAAAAGTTGTTTGAATTTGCAGCAGTGCATACCCTGCAACAACAGGACAGATCTGATGTTTTTGCCTGAGTGTCATGAAGTGCCTTCACTGGTCCCTTCGGAGACCCTGTCCATCATTGGGAGCTGCTAGTAGCAGTGGTAGATGCATATGTTTATAAGTCGATTATTTTTTATACAGAGCTGTTCCAGGAATCTGGCTTTACTCTTCAGGTCAAAGAAAGAGTCATAGATTCCATAGTATTTACTACCAGAAGCTGCTGAAACACCTGTATAACTTAAAACTGAGAAATGTGCAGTTACACCTATTATGGTTTTTTTTTTTGTGTTTTCCTCCCCATGCCTGCCAACTGTCATCTCACTTTCCGTGTTGACTGCAGTCAGTGTAAGGGGCCATCATCCAAGCAGCCACTAGGTCTTTTTGCTTTCTTTTACCTCCCCATTTCCCCCATGGCAGTCTGTGTCCTCAGAATTCCTGGGGCGCCTACCCTTTGACACGTGTACTGCACACCTATCCCAGCTGAAACATACAACCATAGGGCTTGGTAGATACTCATCCCTGATCTTTGTGCCGATTCTTCAGCAGCAGTCAACCTTCAGCAGGTACAAAGTGTCAATCAGAGTGGGTACTGAACTCCCTTCTCTCCAGGTGGTTCCTCCTGTGCTTGGGTTGTTATGTAGGTTTGGGGTGTCTGGGTACAGTCAGGGCTTTACCCCAAACCCACACTGTCGGCATCTGCCTTAATGTGGTAACTGAATACTTATGTGTATGTGATGACAGAAGAGTGGCAGTTTTTTAGATTTGCCTGTTACCCCACATTTAGTTGAATCATGAACACCACCAGCCTACTCATTTAAAAGTCTATGTTAGGTAGTGGTGAGACCTTTTTTCCAAGGAAAGAGCAAGAATGTGCTTTGGTTTCACTGAAGGGCATGGTAATACGCCAAGACATTCTCTGGAAAATGATGGTGAAACCTTGAAATGGTAAATTAATGTCTGCTTGCTTATGGATTCTTTACATCGAAAAAACAATATATAAAGTTCAAAGAGCTAGTTCATAACATAAGAAAGGTTTGACTTGTTATATTTGCTATCAAATAGCTGAATTTAAAGTACATTTGGTATTTATCTCACCAGGCTGACTGTGAGTGGATCTAATTCTTTAAGGTTTCACCTAGAAAGGCAATAAATCATTCATGTGTAGTTTGCTCTGCAGCTACTTCTGTTGAAGGCTGTATTTCCAATTCAAGTTGTTGAATCATTTAATATGCCTGGACTCTGTATGCAGTATAGAACACAATGTGGTTACAAGAGGTGTCTGCAGAAGGACCTGAGAAAGTAAGCGGCCTTCAGGGTATGGAATGCATACTGGACATTACGGAGCCTGTAAAAGGGAAAAAGTGGTAATCTTTGTTACTCGCTGGTTGGGCATCCTGTAAAACAGAAGCATTGGCACTCTGGTACTTGCTGGGATGGGCATCCTGTAAAAGGGAAGCATTGGCACTCTTTGGTGCTTGCCAGTTATGCATCATGTAAGACGGAAACACTGACACTCTTTGCAACTCGCTGGTTGTGCATCCTGTAAGAGGGAAGCATTGGCACTCTTTGCAACTTGCTGGCTGAACATCCTGTAAAACGGAAGCATTGCTACTCTTTGGAACTCGCTGGTTGGGCATCCTGTAAAAGGGAAGCCACTGGCATTCTTTGGAACTTGCTGGTTACTAAAGTGCAGATTAGCAAATGTTATATAGGACTGCTTTTTGGGAATGTGTTTCTATTTTTAACTCTGTGTGGTCCATGGCAGGAGGCAAAGGGATCAGCACATCCAGTCTCCAAAACACTGATGAATTACAACTGATCTCTAATTCCTTTATAATAGTACAAGTTGACTGAGATAATGAAGATAAATGTCCCCACTAAACTATGGGTCACCACTGTCTGCAGTGATATCCTTTTGTTGGATCTTCTGCCTTAACTGCCTTTTAGGAAGGCTTGGGGGTAGTTAAAACATGAATGACAATTCCAAGAGAGAAATATTGTCAAAATGTAAGAATGCCAGGAATGACTAGGGTTTAACACAGAGAAAGGAAGCTTTTTTCTGAGCTGACAGTCCCTTTGTATAGCTGCAGAAAAACATGATTTAAAAAAGGATTATCTATTGCATTATGAGCTACAGATTCATATTACTGGTACACTTTCAGTCTTGTCAATAGTTTTGTGTTTAACTAACCCACTGAAAACTGTGACACTTAAGAGATTTTTTTTCTCTCCTCTGTTTTGAGCAGTGGTAGCTTTCATATCCTTTTTAATGAAATTAAAGTATGCAGACACAATTTGAAAGAGTCAAAGTTCAGAATTTTTGCTGCGTTATTGGGTTGCAGTATAAAAATAGACTGCGTGACTGATTGAGTTTTAAATTTAACTTTTTAATTGACTTTGCATGGAAATGTAGGTTATGCTGAGAACCAAAGTTGGGATAACCTTGCATTGTCTTACATATTCTTTTCTTGTTTACTTTTTCATTAATTGTGTAAGAAAGGTACAATACACCAAGATTCATTTTTGGGATGTACCTTAAGCAGGTGGATGAAGTGTACAAATTCACTGCTTCAGTGCTATTTGTATTTACATGAAGACTGTGAAAAAATTATGAGTGAAGAAATATGTAAAATATCACAGAAACTTCAGATGGAAAATGTCACTCACATGGCAAGAAGACTAGTGTAAGGGCTTGGGAATCTGGAAATTAAGAGAAGTTTCAATTGATACGTGAAAAGGCCACAAGAGATACCAAAGTGAGAATATGGGGTGTGGATTGGATGCTACATGCTATGTAAAGAAGGTTTAATGAAAGCCTTCAGCCAGACCACCAGCAAAAGTATTGGACAGATTCTGATGACGTCTATGGTTTAATAGGTCATAGCTGATACAAGTTTAAGAGAAAAATGGGAAGTACGAAGGAAGTAACTTACCTACTTACGAAGGAAGTAACTTACCTACTCCTTTAAATCAAATGAGCCTCACTGCATGTTAACTGTAAAAGGAAGAGAATACTTTTTTTTTGTGTCTCTGAAATGTCCCTCGCTACCTGGTTCCTCTACCTGGATGCCCTATAGACCTGTCTGGTTCCCCTGTGAGGGTGAGAGTGAAACACACCAGTGCTTTTAATATGTTATCTGAAGGGATTGGGCTTTTTCCTAGAATGAATAGCTGACATACCTTCTCCTCTCCCTTGAGGTGCATTTACACCTCCACACTAGCAGTCCCTCATGAAAAGCTACTATGTAGTTGCAGCTTGACAGACCCAAGCACATTTTTGGCCACTGTGCTGTAGGCTGTACACCCACTTCAGCAATGGATAACAGCTGAACAGTGGAGTGGACCTACCAGGAAAGCAGTGCAAGTGTCAGCCACTCACTATCACCCTTCCCATGCATGCCTTTCACATTACCAGGTTACTATTCCGTGTAGAGTCATGGCCAGAGTTTCTCCATCTATAACGTCTAGCAGAAGAGTGACTTGAAGGTAAGTACAAGTGTACAGTACACAACTGATAGCAAACCTGTAAATATAGCCACTGACAGTCTAACTGAGGAAGTG